>NC_064927.1:397673480-397976511 GCF_023897955.1 Schistocerca gregaria | reverse complement strand
GGACTGGCACATCTGCCTAATATCGTGTACGACCCCCGCGAGCACGCAGAATTGCCGCAACACGACGTGACATGGATTCGAATGTCTGAAGTAGTGTTGGAGGGAACTGACGCCATGAATCCTGCAGGACTGTCCATAAATCCGTAAGAGTCTACGAGGGGGTGGAGATCTCTTCTGGACAGCACGTTGCAAGGCATCCCAAATATGCACAATAATGTCCATGTCTGGGGATTTTAATGGTCAGTGGAAGTGTTTAAACTCAGAAGAGTGTTTCTGGAGCCACTCTGTAGAAATTCTGAACGTGCGGGGTGCGGCATTGCCTTGCTGGATTTGCCCAAGTACGTCGGAATGCACAAGGGACATGAATGGATGCAGGTGATCAGACAGGAGGTTTACGTACGTGTCACATGTCAGAGTCGTATCTAGACATATCAGGGATCCAACATGAATCCAACTTGCACTTGGTCCACAACATTACAGAACCTCGACCAGCTTGAACAGTCCCCTGCTGATCTGCAGGACCCATTGATTCGTGAGGTTGTCTCCATACCCGTACACATCCATCCACTCGATACAATTTGAAACGAGACTCGTCCGACCAGGGAATACGATTCCAGTCATCAACAGTCCACTGTCGGTGCCGACGGGTCCGGGCGAGGAGTAATGCTTTGTGTCATGCAGTGGACCTTCGCCTCCGAAAGTCCATATCGATGATGTTTCATTGAATGGTTTGGACGCTGGCATTTGTTGATGGCCCAGCAGTGAAACCTGCAGCAATTTGCGGAAGGGTTGCAATTCTGTCACGTTGAACGATTGTCTTGAGTCGTCATTGGTCCCGTTATTAGATGATCTTTTTCCGGCAGCAGCGATGTCGGAGATTTGATGTTTTACCGGAATCCTGATACTCACGATACACTCCTGAAATGGTCGTATGGGAAAATACCCACTTCATCGCTATCTCGGAGGTGCTGTGTCCCCTCGCTTGTGCACCGACTATAACACCTCGTTCAAACTCACTTAAATCTTGATAACCTGCCTTGGTAGCAGCAGTAACCGATCTAACAACTGCGCCAGACACTAGTCTTGTATAGGCGTTTCTGACCGCAACGCCATATTCTGCTCTTTTCATTACTCTGTATTTGAATACAGATGCCTGTACCAGTTTCTTCGGCGCTTCAGTATACAGATATCTGCTGCGGAATATGGCCATGGCCGGTGTGGCCTCAGAGGGATCAATTGGGCCACCGTTTCGTCCTCAACCAACGGCTTCATATGTATGCGATATGGAGGAGCGTATGGTCAGCACACCACTATCACAAGATACAGAAATGAAAGCACAGGGCGCCTCCTGTGCTTTCATTGAAGCAGTGATCTTTATATTGCCTGGATGTCGAACTGCAGTTGTCTGAACACGACAGTCAAAGATGCTCGTATTTCTTTCATTGCCTAATTACAACATGGCTGCCACGAAATGTTACGAGAACGCAAAATGAAAATACTTCTCGATTCTGCTCGCGCATCAGCCTATTCCTGATATTGATATAAAGTTCAAAGCCCGAAATAAGTAAAGAATTCTTGTGACTTACAGACTGGTGCCTAATTGTAACATGGCGAACTATGCAGATGAAAAGAATATTCTGGCACGTCGAAGGTCCACGCTCTAAGGTAAGCGATGTACATCCAGCATAGAGAACACAGGTACGAAATGAAGCGTCGCCCTCGATGCCATATTGAAACCTAGTACATGCGAAACGAAGAGTGTTTTCTCCTAGGGCACGGAATGGAAATTCTAACGAAATGGAAGTAATCTAACCGACTACATAAAAACATCTGCAAAATGAAACACTAGTGAGCTAAGTTGTGATAGATCTTTAGCTTAAAACTCATTACATATCTAAGATTCTGCGTTGTGTCTCTTTGTTCTAAGTCGTGTCTCCATATCACTTTCGCGCAACGACGCTCTGGGCGTGTTTTTTAGGGAATTGACTAGTTTGAACCTGGGACCTGTTGGTAAAGAGACGCCAGACCACACATGACATGTAGAGTTCAGAAGAGTTCAGTGAGACTAGCGATGATATAATCAAATACTTAATGATTTTAGAGTCAGCTCCACTGCACTTCCTGTAAAAGAATCTTAATACAAACTAAATTTAGTGGAAGGGGTTCATGGCTTTCCTATTTTTAGTTAGCTGGTAAAATAACGTCGAAAAAGCAGCTAAGCTAACCATTGGAAATTTTATTTGACTCACAAAACATTGTTTATAAATTACACTATTGATAAAAGGAAATGTTTTAATACAGGATGATAAAAACCAACTGCGTTCAACAAAAATGTGAACAAATAATCCCTGAATGGGTGTCCAAGTTCTACAATGGATCGAAGGATGACCTATGCCAAATCACATCTATAATGTAGATTTAAGTTAAGTTTCACAAAAGAGTAAACTATCAAAATGGTCTACAGTGACCCTCAATTATCTTTAATTACTTATCTAACTTGTCGTAAATTACAGTGGCTGATGTGGCTTCTCAATAATTATTTAACAGAAAATTCATCGTGTTTCAGAGTTTTACTTCAAGTAGCAAATTTGAACACCATGAGATTTAATTGACGATTGACACTAGTATTATGTAAAAAGGGGGTGTAACATATGAGACTTCTGCAGTTCTGAGTGAAGCTTTATTCGCTGTTATGCGGCATCGCGTGCGTTCATTGCCTTGTCATTGGTTAGGCAGCGTCAGGGGGCGGCGGGCGGCGCAGCAGCCATCCAGCTCGCCGTCTCAGAAGCAACTCTCTCCTAATTCTCCTTACTACAATTTACCGAAGTTGGTTTAAAAAAAGCTATCTGGCTGTGTTTTCAACTGACCGATCAGGGTTTCAGTGTTAACCTTAAGCTCTGCCTGCTGGCTGGTGGGTGGTCCTGGTGGTTAGCAGGCGACGTGGGTGTCTGTCCCTTATCGTAGGGCCTCCCAGCCTACACGATTCTCCTCTCAGCTTCTGTTCTCGTTTCTCCCCTCAGAACTGCGTCTGTTTCACAGTGGGAAGATATGACATGCATTTACGCATTCTTGTGTTAGTCTGTGGTATTCCATTTGCTCACTCATTGATGGTATTACTTTGGTTAATTTAATGTCAGGATTTATTTGGAGCTATCTGACATACTGCCGGATTTGCTATCATGGAAGGTGTTGGATTTGCCTGACACCTTACACATAAACTTTTAAATTCGTTATGGTTCACAGCTGTGAACTGTCGCTGCTCTTAGTTTCAGTTGATAATAGTGCTACTTTGTATGGTAAATATCGGTTTGTTTCTTACCGAAATTTTATTTAACTTCTTATTTTTTCTTTTCTGAGGTTATGACCTGATAAAAGCATTTCCAACAGAAATAGCTTTTTTGGGACACTAAAAGAATTTCAGCGTTTGTAACAGACCCATAACTTTCATTCATGCTTTCCGTTTGAAAGTAACAAATGGATATTACTTACTTGCATGTCTGGATGAACAGTTATTAATGACAAATGGCAGCTAGGGGAAAATAATTCGAAATAGACTGGCGTAAATGGATAGACGAGGTGATTAATGCGACCGCTTGAAATAGACGGGACATCCGCTTTCGATTCCCAGTCCGGAACAAATTTTCAAGTGTCACTAATAGGTGGTATATCTATATCTAACGCAGCTGACGCCAAGATATTCGCAGTGAGAGAATTTATTTTCAATTAACGTAGGTATTACTTTAAGTGAAGACAGTAGGCTGCATTGAAATTTAATCTGTACAAATGTTTAGAATTATTCCCATACCTATAGGTTCACTCTAACGTATTACGTAATCTTAACCATGTTCGTTTAATAAATGGCTATTGACCAGCACTGCAAAAAAAAAAAAACTTTCGTCAAACTTTGTCCTAAATATGAGATACGTTTCATCTTTTTGTTATGTAACTGTTGGTGTATGATGCCTTCTTCTTCTTCGCCATTTTCTTCCAGCAGTAAATGCAACAATAAAATGCGATCACTAGTTTGTGAAGGGTGCATCTACTTGCAGGAACTGTTCACGACTGAGCTGCAAGCTACAGCACGTGTCACCGACAGCCAACACACTCAAATAAAATTAAAAATTCTGTTTTCTCCAGCTTAGTGAGATATTAATTTCCTTCCAACTTTAAAAGCAATTGTGGTATGTTAGCTACATTTGGTACATCTACATTTATACTCCGCAAACCACCCAACGGTGTGTGGCGGAGGGCACTTTACGTGCCACTGTCATTACCTCCCTTTCCTGTCCCAGCCGCTTATAGTTCGCGGGAAGAACGACTGTCAGAAAGCCTCCGTGCGCGCTCGAATCTCTCTAATTTTACATTCGTGATATCCTCTGGAGGTATAAGTAGGGGGAAGTAATATAGTCGATACCTCATCCAGAAACGCACACTCTCGAAACCTGGAAAGCAAGCTACACCGCGATGCAGAGCGTCTCTCTTGCAGTCTGCCACTTGAGTTTGCTAAACATCTTCGTAACGCTATCACGCTTACCAAATAACCCTGTGACGAAACGCGCCGCTCTTCTTTGGATCTTCTCTGTCTCCTGTCAATCCGACCTCTTACGGATCCAACACTGATGTGCATTACTCAAGTATAGGTCGAACGAGTCTTTTGTAAGTCACCTCCTTTGTTGATGGACTACATTTTGGAAGGACTCTCGCAATGAATCTCAACCTGACACCCGCCTTATCAACAATCAACTTCAAACCGTTCCGTACGCATACTCCCAGATATTTTACAGAAGTAACTGCTACCAGTGTGTGTTCCGCTATCATATAATCATACGATAAAGGATCCTTCTTTCTATGTATTCGCAATACGTTACATTTGTCTATGTTAAGGGTCAGTTGCCTCTCCCTGTACCAAGTGCCTATCCACTGCAGATGTTCCTGCATTTCGCTGCAATTTTCTAATGCTGCAACTCTTGTGTATACTACACGGTCACCAACGTATCTCCTGCAACGAACGAAACGTGAAGTAGCCAGCGACCACAGTTTTCCACTGAAAACCCTTATAATTTTATACCACGGAGTAGTAGAAAATTATATATCACAGTAACTGTGACGAATAGCGAAAAAACAGACATTCCTTCCTCGAGCTGTGATCTGAAACTAGTATAATATGCAAAAGAAATCAATGTAGTGAGCCAGTTAGTTTCCTCAGAATCGAATGCGTGGTATTACACAAGGTGGGCAGATAATAATTCAATACGTTGTGTCGTTTCCGGGTTATTTTGTATTGAAGTCAGCCAGTAAGACCATGAGATGCGCAAATTCAAGAGGTCCGCCAGAGACGATGTCGCCAAAGATTTGGTTTTATTCCGTCTCCCTTACTCCTCCTCTCACTTTTTTACTACTGGAGTTAATTTTATTCAGCTTGTGGTTTTATTTATTTATATATGATAATATATGTGCAGCAGCAAGCAAGTTGGTATATGATATCTAGTAACCTTGCTTTATGATATTAAACTTTGGATTTGCAATGTTCAGACTGAAACTGAGAGCTGATGGCAATACACAAAATTATTTGTAACAAGTTGCCATGGTTTTGATTCAATGTTATTACACTGTCTTTACTTGGTAATTCTTTCTTCATAAAAGCAACTAACTTTGAACAATGTTGAGTAAATATTTCACTTTGGCTGTATTAGTCACACTAGCACACATATGTTATGCTCAGACATGGAGTGGGAGAGGGAATAAACACTTTTATCATAAATGTGGCACACCGTGGATCAAATTATTGCTTTTCCACATCTGCTCTGGATAATCATGTAGCAAACATTCACTTGCTACTGTAACGTAATCAAGAAAGAAAGAAAACTGTATCTGAACTCACTACCTTGCATCGTATTCAGAAAAGTCAGTGATGAAATTCAAATGATCGTCACAGCACAGCATGTTGGTTACGTTATGCAGTGGATTTTTGAATACTGTTAATTAGAACAGGCGCGCGGCTTGCCCGCGTTCTCTTAATCTCAGGGAAAAAATGTAAAATATTGCTTTAGTTTCACAGAGCAGACCTTGCCACAAAATATGAAAATGATAAAGTCATAACACAGTTACTCGTTATATTTTTGTGATCGCATATAACATGTCGCACAGTACCTTTCAAATATAACTGAGAAATGCACTGAATAATATAATATAGTCTTCCGGCACTGCTGGAAGCTGTAACAAAATGTTAAATATGATTATGTTACCTCGCTTTACCGCCGAGACGACTGCAATGACTGAAATAGACATTTTTTAAATGTGTCGCGTCTGCGGCCGTTGCAATCGCAGATTGGTACAGCGGCTTCCGCTGAATTAAATGCTGAAACTGTTTAAATTATTTACGGGACGAATGGCTGGCAACTTTACAAATTATTTTAAAAACATATTTGCTGAAACTCTATATATTCAAACAAAAATGCATTAATTTTACACACATTTTTACAACAACTCGGCTAATGGCGTATCTCAAGCTTCATGAACAAAAGACTCGCGGCCAGCATATACATTTGCTTAACACGCGAGTGTTACTCTTAACGAAACCCAAAGAGAACAGAGAGATTATTAGCACGCTTTTTACTATTTATACATGTACTGAATTGTCCTTTTTATCTGAAGCACAGATCATAATCACTAATTCATTTAACAAGAATACGACTGTCAAAGATAATGTCATGGATTCAGAGTTAAAAAATGCATAAAACGCCAAATAATTATGAATGTGCTACATACACACATAATATATTCGTGAAATGTTTGCACAGTCTTGTTTTATTGATTCACTTGGTCATGTTTATTCGTGTTTAAATTATTTCTCTTTCGCCGTGTGCGTGGGACTATATCGATATATGTCAGCTGGTCTTACACGGAAAAATTTCTGTCACACGCTTTTTATGTCAATTAGTCAGGAGACGCTACAGTTTCCTAAAACCGAAGAAGAGAGAGATACAAAACTTGGACATGGGACAGCAGTAAGGATCAAACCTGAGCAGAAGGCTGAGCAGTCTCGCGCGCTCTCATCTGCGTTGTTACAACTGACACAAACTTTATCTGGCAGGCAGCTTGAACCTACGAGCTCAACGGCCTGATTCAATGCTAATTAACTCGGGAACAGGGCAACATAACGAAATTTTTTCTTAACAGTTATTGCTCGGCAGAACCTACCCCCCAGCAACCTTACAAGCTTCCTAGGCTGTTTCTGACCGGCATGTGTACAGTAGCTAAGGAAACGCAACAATGCGAAATTCGTTCTTAATTTCTTAAAAAGAGAGGAGAAACTGTACCGTGAAACTAGCTCGAGGACTCCATGTGCGTTTTTAACAGTTTAACGAGCTTTTATTGTTAGCGGTAAGAAAATAGGAAAACTTTTTTTCTCGTGTACTGCTACAGTCGCTGCGTGATCATTATATGTTTCAGACATCAACAGTACACCAGAGAACTGTTACCCTGTAGGTAAGCCCAGCAGCTAAAATGCACCATTAATAAAATAAACGGAAACAAGTCTTTGGTTTCACGCTCAGCTGTTCACTTTGTCTTAAAATGACTGCTTACGCGCTTGCGTACTAAATTTTGGTCCACGGATTGCAGGCGAGTTTTCATTATGTATACACTCTGTTCTGTGCCACTATACCGACCGTTGACGGCTCTGCAGACCTTGGAGCTGCTACGCCTCATTCGAGCAGCTCTTCAATTGGCGTCACCGGGCTGAGTGGACCTTGTTCCGGACCTCCCCCCAAGGAAATATCAGTGGCAGTCCCGCGAACTGAATCTGCATTGCAGTCGGCCGCGCTAACTACACAGCTACCGAGGCGAACCCATGCAAATGATGTAAGTAGGCTCTTTAGGTTTTTTTATTGGTAACGCCACATAGCGCTCTGTATGAAAAATCACTGGCTGTCCAGTGCAGTCAGTGGCTGGTTGGCATTGTTGTAATACTCGCCATTGTAGCGTTGGGCAGCTGGATGTTAACAGCGCGTAGCGTTGTGCAGTTGGAGGTGAGCCGCCAGCAGTGGTGAATGTGGGGAGAGAAATGGCGGAGTTTTGAAATTTGTAAGACTCATTAACTGCTATATATATTATGACTTTTGATGATATTAAGGTAAATACATTGTTTGTTCTCTATCAAAATCTTTCATCTTCTAACTGTACCTATCAGTAGTTAGTGCCTTCAGTAGTTTGAACCTTTTATTTAGCTGGCAGTAGTGGCGCTCGCTGTATTGCAGTAGCTCGAGTAACCAAGATTTTTGTGAGGTAAGTGATATGTGAAACGTATAGGTTAATGTTAGCCAGGGCCATTCTTTTGTAGGGATTTTTGAAAGTCAGATTGCGTTGCGCTAAAAATAATATGTGTCAGTTTAAGCACAGTCTTGTATAATTGTTCTAAGGGGACGTTTCAATGAAAATTATAGTAATCAAGAGCGACAATGTTGTTGTAATATTAATTGTTTCATAAGGTATCGAATAATACTCTGACGTGATGAAAAAATGGGATAGTGATAAGCACTTATATATATGGGGGTAGTATCGCGTATGCGAGTTATAACGGGTGGCAGGGACAAAGCATCCAGAGAAATTTTTAAGTGCAACATCTCAAAACTACCTTGAGCAGTTAAACAGAGAAACGACTCGTGGCGATAACATATTAGACTTTCTGGTGACAAGCAGACCCGAACTATTTCAAACAGCTAAACAGAACAGGGAATCAGCGATCATAAAGCGGTTACAGCATCGGTGATTTCAGCCGTAAATAGGAATATTAAAAAAGGTAGGAAGATTTTTCTCTTTAGCAAAAGTGACAAAAAGCAGATTTCAGAGTACTTGACGGCTCAACACAAAAGTTTTGTCTCAAGTACAGATAGTGTTGAGGATCAGTGGACAAAGTTCAAAACCATTGTACAATATGCATTAGAGGAGTATGTGCCAAGGAAGATCGTAAGAAATGGAAAAGAGGCACCGTGATACATCAGCCGGGTTAGAAAACTGCTACGGAAGCAAAGGGAACTTTACAGCAAATATAAACATAGCCAAAGCCTTGCAGGTAGACAAAAATTACACGAAGCGAAATGTAATGTGAGGATGGCTACGCGATAGGCGTTAAACGAATTCGAAAGTAAAGTTCTATGTACTGACTTGGCAGAAAATCCTAAGAAATTTTGGTCCTATGTCAAAGCGGTAGGTGGATCAAAACAAAATGTCCAGACACTCTGTAACCAAAATGGTACTGAAACAGAGGATGACAGACTAAAGGCCGAAATACTAAATGTCTTTTTCCAAAGCTGTTTCACAGAGGAAGACTACACTGTAGTTCCTTCTCTAGATTGTCACACTGATGACAAAATAGTAGATATCGAAACAGAAGACAGAGGGATAGAAAACAATTAAAATCGCTCAAAAGAGTATAATGACTTTTCTGGAGACTAGAAGTATACTCTGTAGGAATCAACATGGGTTTCGAAAAAGACTATCGTGTGATACCCAGCTCGCGCTATTCGTCTACGAGACTCAGAGTACCATAGACACGGGTTCCCAGGTAGATGCCTTGTTTCTTGATTCCGCAAGGCGTTTGAAACGGTTCCTCACAGTCGTTTAATGAACAAAGTAGGAGCATATGGACTGTCAGACCAATTGTGTAATTGCATTGAAGAGTTCCTAGATAACAGAACGCAGCATGTCATTCTCAATGGAGGGAAGTCTTCTTTCAGGTGTGCCGACGGAGTGTCGTAAAACCGTTGCTATTCATGATATATATAAATGACCTTGTGGGTAACATCGGAAGTTCACTGAGGCTTATTGCGGATGATGCTGTAGTATATCGAGAGTTTGTAACAATGGAAAATTGTACGGAAATGCAGGAGGATCTGCAACGAATTGACGCATGGTGTAGACACGTGTAATGTGCTGCGAATACATAGAAAATAATAACCTTTATCATTTAGCTACAATATAGCAGGTCAGCAACTGGAAGCAGTTAATTCCATAAATTATCTGGGAGTACGCATTAGGAGTGATTAAAAATGGAATGACCACATAAAATTAATCGTCAGTAAAGCAGATGCCAGACAGATTCATTGGAAGAATCCTAAGGAAGTACAGTCCGAAAACAAAGGAAGGAGGTTACAGTACGCTTGTTCGCCCACTGCTTGAATATTGCTCAGCAGTGTGGGATCCGTGCCAGGTAGGGTTGATAGAAGAGATAGAGAAGATCCAACGGAGAACAGCCCGCTTCGTTACAGGATCATTTAGTAATCGTGAAAGCGTTACGGAGATGGTATACAAACTCCAGTGGAAGACTCTGCAAGAGAGACGCTCTGTAGCTCGGTACGGGCTTTTGTTGAAGTTTCGAGAACATACCTTCATCGAGGAGTCAAGCAGAATATTGCTCCCTTCTACGTATATCTCGCGAAGAGACCATGAGGACAAAATCAGAGAGATTAGAGCCCACATAGAGGCATACCGACAATCTTTTTTTTTTCACGAACAATACGAGACTGGAATAGAAGGGAGAACCGATAGAGGTACTCAGGGTGCCCTCCGCCACACACTGCCGGATTATGTATGTAGATGTAGAAAGAGCAGTGCATTGGCGGAGATGTCGTTTGTGCTCCGTTGATTCAAATGGAAAGGTGTCCGCACGATGGCAATTCGAGATAGAACGCATGGGAAATTCCATTTCGGAAATCGTTAGTGAATTCTGTTTCCCGAGATCAACAGCGTCCAGAGCGAGCCGCGAATACCAAAACTGAGGCATTACTTCACACTGTGCGCAACGCAGTGGCCGACGTCCTTCACTTAACGATCGAAAGCAGCGGTGTTTGCGTAGAGTTGTTAGTGCTAACAGACAAGCAACACTGTCTGAAATAACTACAGAAATTAATGTGGGACGTACGGTGAACGTATCCGCCAGGACAGTGGGGCGAAATCTGGGGTTAATGGGCTGTGGCAGCAGACGACCGACGCGAATGTCTTTGCCAGCAGAAAGATATCGCCTGCAGCGCCTCTCCAGGGCTCGTGATCATATCGGTTGAATCCTAGACAGCTGGAGAACCTTGTCAGATGATTCCCTATTTCAGTTGGTAAGAGTCGATGGTACGGTTCGAATGTGGTGCAGGCCATACGAAGCCATGGACCCAAGTTGTCAGCAAGGCTGTGCAAGCTGGTGATGGCTCCATGATGGTGTCGGCTGTGTTTGGGGGTCCTTCTGAACCGATCATTGACTGAAAATGTAGACTATTTGCAGCCACTCATGGACTTTATCTTCCCAGACAATTTTTCTGGACGACAGTACGCCATGCGACAAGTCCACAGTTGTTGGCGATTGGTTTGAAGAACGTTCTGGACAATGCAAACGAATGTGGCCACCCTGATCGCCCGATATGAATCCCATCGAAGATTTATGGGACGTTATCGAGAAGTCAGTTTATGCACAAAATCCTGCACCGGCAACACTTTCGCAATTGTGGACGGCTATAGAGGCACACCGCTCAGTATTTCTGCAGTGGCTTACAATGACTTGTTAAGTACATGCCACGTCAAACTACTGAAGTACCCCGAGCAAAAGGAGGTTCGACCGATAATACGACTTTCGTCGCCTCAGCGTGGACGCAAGGTAAGTCCATGCAAAATGTCCTTCGTTCTTTTTTATTAAAAGCAATCACGAAAGAACATGCGAAAGAAAATCTTAAAAATAAAGAGCAAAGGCATTACGCCCTTTCCCAATTCAGGCACCCTAATTATCAATGCGCGGCCACAGATTAAAAGTTAATAAGTATCACGTCTCATAAAAACGGATAAATTATACTACAACATGAAAATCTACACACAAAATATCTCCTGTCTGTTCTCCCGAACAGTAACATTAACAAAAACGCACAGATACATGGTGGACACGTAAACAGTAAGTTAACAAAATATGAAGGCCTGCCTTCTATAACAAATCAGGTGTTTGAATTACGAGAGATCGAAGGATCGTGAGTTGCACACTCCCTCCCGCGGAATTTACGCTCCCGTTTCCATAACCCGTTTGTTAGCAGAGGTACTGGAAATTCCAGGTCGTCTGAAGATCGTTCAGCGTGTGGAACGGCGGGTTCAGTCGAGAGCCAACGGTGAGTCGTACAGCCGCGCTATATTCCCACCCAGAATGAAGAACATCGAATGCGAATAGCTCGTAAGTGGTATGAAGGAAAGAGGGGTGTAACACAGGAGCGATATGAAAAGAACGGCCATCTCGTCTATTTGTGCCCAAATCCTGAAATACGTTCTGATTCCAAACGTTATAGCCTGCGTGGAATAAAATAACTTATCAGTGGAATTCAACGAGAGCCCCAGAAATATTCATAGCACCAAACTCAAATTGCAGTCTTCGCGTATTGTATCCTGAGGACAGTGTGTTCGAGAATTACGAATATTCTTACGTCAAAACAGTAAATTATTTGAGTACTTACATGCGGAAACTATATATCCGCCGGTTCTGCATGTGCGCCATTATGCCTTAGAGCTGAATGCGTCTTCATGCCGTCCTTTACATTTTGCGAATTTTTTTTCTGAAAGCTGTGGAACTTTTCAGGAGTTATGAACCCAATTCTTCACTGGCCGTTTAGCAACGATGTGCTTCGTGGGATACCACTGTACTCCGGATACCAAGGGTGAAGACTGCGACTTGAGGTGGCTGCGTGGTGGCCATTTCAATGGGGCTGGAGGTGTTACTGAACTCTGCCCAATCCAGCGCCTTTTCAAACGTTCATGAATAAACTTAAGGCACCTGAATAGCAAAGCGTGCTGGCGCTGCACACGTCTGCAACCACACATGCTCTATCACCCCCCCCCCGTCTTTGAGTTGAGGTGTTGATCACGTTGGGATCCTCCAAGAAAGCAAAATTAATGTGTAAGGACACGCATATGACGTAGTGCTCAAAGGAAATAGTGAAACTGAGATTAGGCAATTATTTGTGGAGCTTGAAACAGAAGCATCAAGACGTGGCCTGAAAGTAAATGACGAGAAAACGAAATACATTATAGTTCAAAAATGTAGAGATTAATGGGACAACGAACCACATCTAATAGTTGGTAAACACAAATTCGGCCGTGTTGAACAATTCAAATTTTTTGGATCAGTGATAGATGAATACAATCAGAGACAAGTAGAAATAAAAGTGAGACTGCAAAATGCTAACCGAACCTATTATGCAATGCAGAATCTCTTAGAGTCCAAACTTCCGACCAGGAAAACTCAAAAAAAGTTATATAATACAATCATCAGACCAGTTCTAATCTATGGGGCAGAAACATGGAGCCTAACGAAATCAGAACACCACCATTTACAAGTGTTTGAGAATAAAGTTTATAGAAAAATCTTTGTTCCATATTATGACAATGAATTACAATGCTGGAAGAGAAGGCATAACATAGAAATCCACGAGCTATCACAACAACCAATGACAGTAAACATCATAAGTGCTAGAAGACTGAAACGGGCTGGACATCTTATGAGAATGAAAGAGGACTAAATTGTGTTAAGATTATTCAGGGAGAAGCCATATGGCAAAAGACCAAGGGGGGGGGGGGGGGCAGGAGTACTAAGTGCAATTAAATTGGTTGCATATGCTAAAGACTGGGAATAAATAACGGGCAAGAGGCAGCACAAGACAGGATCATCTGGAGGAAACATGTGAGATCGACACGGGACCTTCGAGTCCCTTAGAAAACTACTTTTTACGAATTGGTTCAAACTTTGCGGATATTCAAAACGTATTTTTATTGCACAGTATAGGATACATGAAAAACAATCGTCCAGTTTTTAAAAAATCGTAACTATTACGTTACTTCAGATATGTGCGTGAACAACGTAGTGTTGGAAATAGCAAACTCTCGAGTTTTACATGTCCATGGGCACTATGGCACACACATCTGGAAGTGCGGGAATTTGTAGATCAAAGGATTGCTGAACGATGGCTCAGTCGAACTGGACCAAATGATTCATAGCCTTACATTAGTGGCTTCCAAGGTCACCGGACCTGACTGTACGCAAATATTTCTTGTGAAGGTTTATAAAAGACTGTTTATATGCCACCGTTGCCAACAACAACGAATGAACTAAGACATCGCATAACAGCAGCTATGGAAGATGTTATTCAAGATATGCACTCTGCAATGTGGGAACAATTTGAGTACCGCATTGGCATAAGCCGTCCATCTCAAGGGAGCGTAGTGAACGCCTATCAAAAGATATGAAAGAAAACCCTTTGAGTTTCGCGTTCATCAACAGAACAAAATTCATTGTATATGGTCATTAGTTTCAGAAATATAGACGTTCCAAATCGGATGATTCTTTTTGATACACCAGTACTCCCGTTGTCGAGATGCGATGGTTTAAAGGGGAGAAATGTAGAACGTAAAAATCATTCTAATGAATGTGCGGAGATGTTTAAAGTGATTCAAGTAAATAAAAAACGCCTCGTTACGATAAAATTGAAAACTTTCTTTCAAAAATCTAGCTTCATTTGCATTTTAAGTGCAGAAAACACGTTTCTTGTGATCGGTTCGGATTTTGTAAGAAGTTAGACAAATACACATAATTAATCATAGTCATGTTCTTTTGTAAAAGTTTTTTTCTATTGTCAGGGTACAAGCAACGTGGTTCGAAAGACAATAAAAAAACTATACCGGATCAGTCTTCACTCGAATCAACAAAAATCTAGATCGGCTGCCAAGCTATCACGGGTTAACGTCAGAATTGTGTTAGGGTAAAAGTAGCACAAAAGAAGCCAATATGGCCTGGGCAGAGTTATGGATGTAAAAGAAGGGAACTAGCTTTCCGGCTTCGCACTTCTTTACGCGTTAACCGTACTTTCCAGCGCAGTGAGCTCTCTTAGCTACAAAATGTTGGCAAACCAACACCTTGCAACTTATAAGTTAAAGTCCCTGATCCTGTGCCCAAAATTCAAAAGATTCGCTTACAATGGTAAATAGTATATACAAAGGGCGTTCAAAAAGTTTTGCACAGTCTTCTCCAATTTCTTTATTTTTTTCCAGGAAAAGCTTCTATTCTCTTCTTGTCTAAACTATTTATCGTCCACGTTCCACATCCATTCATGGTTACACTCCATACAAATACTTTCAGAAACGACTTTCTGACACTTAAATCTATACTCGATGTTAACAGATTTCTCTTCTTCAGAAACGCTTTCCTTTCATCCATTCTATACGTATTTGGATGATGTGGGTTTCCACTATAATGTCTTTCACGAGCAAATATTGACCATGAGAGTGAACATCTAAGTCGAAAATAAGGCTGACTGCCTTACCAGAACCCCTTTCCCACGTTTCAAAACAATCACCTAGAATGACACTTGAGATAAAGTCATACAACCACTCAGCCGTTGAGTCGCCCCATAGTATCAAGCTAACTTTCCCGCAAATGTAGATGGACGATCCCTCTTGCCTTCTTTAATTGGGGTGGGGGGTTACATTAATATACACCATAATACTGCATCACATTCTATTGCTGCATATTGCGAATCATTAACAGTTTTTAGAGAGCTGTCTTCCCAGAGCAGGTACACATACAAAAGGAAAATGGCCGGAACTTGGTAGTCTGCAGTACAGTTATCTATGGGGGCATAGAAGATCCACTCCCTAAACGGGCCTGCAACCAGATGGTAGTTTAAAGCTTGTGTACAAATGTCCTGTTGCAGTTCTAAACCAATAGCATGGGTGAATGAACTGCTGCTAACTGTCTGGTGACTATAACTAGCCATTAATGGCCTTTGACAGAATGAAGGTGGCACTGACAGCCCCAGACACGAGTAGCGCATCGTTCACGGACCTGGACGAGGTGAAGGCGCCGTTGATGGTCCGAGATGTAGGCAGCACATCGTTGAGGTGGTGAAGGTGTCAGGAGAGGCGAAGGCTCTTTTATGGTCCCAAATACTGTGAAGGCGCCAGGCGATGTTAGAGCGTCGTGTCGGGCGACACAAAGCCATGTTGGACCAAAGGTATGTTTGGGAGCCTGTCTCACTGGCGCAACGACAGGGCAGCCGTCCCACGGATGCGACTGATGCCAATGGTGATGGGGCCAAAGCGGGAGGACCTGTGTACAAGTGCTGTCATTGTTAAAGAGTCAAGAACAGAAAGTCTTTTCCGAGCTGGCATGCCAACAAGCTCTCTATGGGACCTCATTAACGTTCAGTGAGGGTGAGGCTACTGTGTGGACGCAAACAAATCAGTGTGGCAGTTGGTGTCTTTTCCCCACACGAGAGGATGGTGATTCTAGTGGAGACACAGAAAGGGGATTCCAGATTGTATGCCTCAATGGCCTCCACTGTCAGTTGAGTGATGCAACGTGGTGTATAGTGACGTGTACAGGGTGTGCACTGAGTGTCCCAGATGATCAATAATTTTACTCATGGAAGATCCATGGATACAGTGTGGTATGTCATGGTTGTTTTCCTTAAAAGCGAGGAGAATATTGATTTTGTTATTTGTATGCTGTGAGTGTGGTTGATTTTGTATGTACTGTTATACAGAAGCTTATCTTATTGTTACAACTTGAGTTTGATTGATTTTGTTACGCCACCGTATTTAAAATTACGTTGTTATTTTATCCTGTGAGAGGGATCTATTTCGTTTATCTTACTGTATAGTAGGACTCGTTATGTATAGGAAGGCAGGCCACACAGTGAGCTACTGTGAACAGTTCAGTAGTAGAGGTGTTCTCATCAGAATCGACAGAAAACCAGCACTGACAACGATAGTTCGGTTATACATACAGACATCGCAAGCAGAAGATGAGCAGAGCAAGTAAATGAGGATATTGAACAGGTAATTCAGAATATAAGGGAGATGAAAATATCAGAGCCATGCGAGACTGGAATGTGGTTGTGGGGGAAGTAGTAGAAGAAAGCGGTACGGGAGAATATGGGCTTGGTACTAGGAATGAAAGAGGAGAATGTCTACGATCTGCAATAAAGTTCAGCTATTAGTAGCGAACATAATTCAAAAATCAGTAGAGGAGGAGGTACACCTGGGAAAGGTCAGGAGATATGGAAATATTCCAGTTAGATTACATCATGGTCAGGCAGGGGTTTCGAAATCGAAATCAGATATTGGATTAAAAGGCGTACCCTGGAGCAGATTTAGACTCAGGTCAAAATTTAGTAGTGGAGAAGATCAGGCTGAAATTTAAAGGACTACTCAGGACGAATCAAAGCACAGAAAAGGGGGATATGGAAATGATGGGACAGGCTTGAAGTTCTCCAAAGCAACAGATACTGCAACGAAGAATGGTTCAATAGGCAGCTCAATTGAAGAGGATGAACATCTGTAAAAAGGGCAATCACAGAGGTTGGAAGGGAAACGTAGATACAAAGAAGATAATTGGGAGGAAACCACTGGTAACAGAAGAAATACTTCAGTTAATCGATGAAAGAAGGAAGCACAACAATTTTCATGTAAATTCAGGTGTACAGAAATAAAATCGCTCAGGAATGAAATAAATAGGAAGTGATGGGAAGGTAAGACCAAATTATGCAGGAAAAATGTGAAGAAATAAAAAAAGAAATTACTGTCAGAAGAACTGATCAAGCATGTCGGAAAATAAAAACAATCTTCGCTTAAAAGCAAGGGTGGTAGCAAGAAGTGTGCAATGGGAATTCCATTGTTAAATGCAGAGAAGAGAGCATATGGATGGAAAGAGTACGTTGAAGGCCTCCGTGATGGGGAAGACTTGTCTGATCACGCGAGAGAAGACGAAACAAGAGTCTATATAGAAGAGAGAAGGGATCGGGTATTAGAGTCAGAGCATAACAGAACTTTGGAAGACTTAAGATCAAATAAGGCACAAGGGATAGATAGCATTCTATCAGTATTTCTAAAACCATTAGCGGAAGTGGCAACTGAACGACTGTTCCCGTTGGTGTGTAGAATATACGAGTCTGGCGATATACTACCTGACTTTCGGAAAAATATCATCCACGCAATTCTGAAGACTGCAAGAGCTGAAAAGTGCGAGAATTACCACACAACCAGCTTAACAGCTCTTGCATCAAAGTTGCTGACAAGAAAAATACACAAAAGAATGGAAAAGAAAACTGAGGATGTGTTAGATGACGATCAGTTTGGGTTTATGAAAGGTAAAGACACCAGAGAGGCAATTTTGACGTTGCGGTTGATAACGGAAGCAAAGCTAAAGAAAAATCAAGACACCTTCACAGGATTTGTCGACTTGGAAAAAACAGTCGACAATGTAAAATAGTGCAAGACGTTTGAAACTCTGATAAAATTAGGGGTAAGCTATAGCGAGGGACAGGTACCACACAATATGTACAAGAGTCAAAAGGGAATAATAAGAATGTACGACCGAGAAATGGTTCAAATGGCTCTGAGCACTATGGGACTCAACTGCTGTGGTCATTAGTCCCCTAGAACTTAGAAATACTTAAACCTAACTAACCTAAGCACATCACATACGTCCATGCCCGAGGCAGGATTCGAACCTGCGACCGTAGCAGTCGCACGGTTCCCGACTGCGCGCCTAGAACCGCTAGACCGCCGCGGCCGGCACGACCAAGAACGAAGTGCTCGGATTAAAAAGCGGATGCAGTCTTTCGCCTCTACTGTTCGATCTGTACATCGAGGAAGCAATGATGGAAATAAAAGAAAAGTTCAGGAGTGGGATTAAAATTGAAGATGAAAGGATATCAATGATACGATTTGCTGATGACATTGCTATCCTGAGTGAATGTGAAGAAGAATTAAATGATCTACTGAATGGAATGAACAGTGTAAAGAGTGCAAAATATGGAATGAGAATTAATCGAAGAAAGATGAACGTAATGAGAAGTAGCAGAAATGAGAACGAGAAATTTAACATCAGGATTGGTGATCACGAAATAGATGAATTTAAGGAACTATGCTACCTGGAGAACAAAATAACCCATGACAGATGTAGCAAGGTGGACGTCAGAAGCAGACTATCACTGGTGAAAAGGACATTCCTGTACAATATAAGTCTACTAGTATCAAACACAGGCCTTACTTTGAGAAAGATATTTTTGAGAACATATGTTTGGAGCATAGTAGTTTATGGTAGTGGAATATAGATTGTGGGGAAAACCGTAACACAAGAGAATCGAAGCATTTGAGATTTGGTGCTACAGAAACATGTTGAATACTGAGTGGACTGATAAGGTGAAGAACGAGGCGGTGCTCTGCTGTATTGAGAATTTTGCGTCAGTAGTTTTGTAGATGGTTGAGAATAACTTTTCTTTTGTGTTTTGTTGGTGACAGGAGTGGTCATAAATCAATATTTAGTTGCGTGAAAATATAGGTAGCATTAATTAAGGCAGAGTTATCTTCTAGCTGTTGTCCTATGATTAATTGTAGAAGTTAATTTTATTGTCATTCGTCTGTCTGTGGCCAGGGTTCATATTTTGTAGACTACTACTGTTGTCTGCTCGACTCCACATGGGTTCTAAGGCAGAAAGCAGAGCATTAGAGACACAACAACTGTTGGGTAAAACTCTTTTATGTAACTCGATAGGTTGCTGAACGCAAGTGCAGTCAAATCACGTACAATATACACGCTTTCCAAGTTTGTAGTCAAGACTGTAATGCACTGTAGTATAGAGAGAGAGAGGCTAAGTACTTGCAGGCATTTGTCACACGACAGAAGGTGCTGATGATAGCTTGCGGCAACCGTTGATACACTTTGATAGCAGCACTGCCTTCGCCAACTAAGAGGAGCATGTCCGCAGAGTTACCATCAGCTAGCAGCCACCACCTGTAGTGTGCCTGCCTCTGGTGGCAGTAATCAATGTCTGGTGCCAGAATATGAATCAGAAAGTGACACACATGGCGTGGTGCCTTGTCTCAAACATCACACCCCTTGCCCCCCAAACTTACCCACTGTCGTTGTATAGTGGCTTCACTGGCAGTAATGGCGGAGGGGAGGTGTGGACGCAGCTGTTACTGAGCAGACAGGAGCTGGAATGGAGCTGAAGTAAAGCTCCTGCTCACACCCCTGCGAATAACAGGGAACACTGGCCATAAAACTGGTCATAGGGTGCATATGTTCGCCCAGGGACAGAATATCTTTGGGAGGGGGTGAGGACGCAGTGGTGGTTGGTGAGTCATTGGTGGTGTGCAGAAAATCTGCAGGCTGAAGAGGACCAGACCTCCGTAGCAGGGCCTGATGACATTGGCGGTGCCACATCGACGGCCAGAACTCCCCATCCAGAACCAGTCACATTGGGACCGAAGGATGTGGGGTGTGTGGATCTGGGAGATCCTGTATGGCTACGTGTCTGAAAGCTAGAAATCTGTGGCGTGATCACAGAACCGCCCGTCTCGTGCAGCCCAGACAAAATCTGTATAAAATAAAGACAGTGGCCCAAATCCTGGTAACTGTATCTGCGGAAGAATCCGAAAAGGACACGATCGTTGACATTAAATTTAGTGCGCTGCCATGGATGCAGCAATGTTCTGTGTCAGCGTCCATGTAGCAGTTCCGCAGGCGACTTGTCTTTGCGTAGCTGAGAATGGTGTGAGGACAGGAAAATCACTAGAACTTGTTCTCATATGTGGGAGGTACTTAACTTGTCCATTTGCTGCTTAAATAGTCTCATAAAGCATTGCAGGTGGAGTGATTTTCTTGCCACATGTTGAAGGCCATTGAAATCCGCCGATGCTAACTTTGGAGCACTACCTGAAGCTATCACTTCAGGCAGGCCTTCGTTACTGATGTGAGAGGTTTGATATTTGCCACTGTGGTCGATTACACTGGCACAGCAAATGGGGATTTGCTATAAGTAGCCTCAACAGTTAACCAATATCTGTTCCAAAATGGTCCTGAAAAGTCATTGTGAAGTCCCCACAATCTTTTCCAAGATTGAAGAATCTTTGAGACGGAGCAGTCTGGTGTTCTGCACATGCCTCACAATGAGAGGTCAACTTTTCAATCTGTGTGTCCATCCTAGCTCATGGGTAGTGGCATCAGTGGCAAATCGCAGTTACTTTGTATTCACTCTGTTCCAATGACCTTAATACTAAAGACAAAGAAATTCGTTCAGTAGAGACAGTGGAACTAGCATGCGCAATTGTTCACTATATGAGTGAAGCAGAATAACACTTTATTCTACAGAGAAGCCACACCAAAGTGCAAAGTATCGGCAAATTAATGGACTGCGAAATGCTTTGACTGTATGTGGCCAACTGGTGCTGATGTATTGCACCAGAACTTGTAGACTGGGGTTTGAAACGTTCTCCTGAGCAATCCGACGATCACAGGTGAGGAATCCATCGAGAGTTTCACGGCCCTGCTCATCAGTAGGGAAATCATAGTCTTCAGATGTGTCGAACACTGTATTATTGCCAACTGGTAAACGACGGGGGGGGGGGGGGGGGGGGGGGGGAGGTGTCCATTGTAATGTTTGGTGTATACAAGGTTTCATATTGGTAAATGGACAGTATGAAAAATCAGCGTTGCAGCTTCTACGCTGAGCGCGGTAGGACTGGCTTGGAAAAGGTGAATAACGACGTCCATAGTTTGTGATCTGTCGCCAAATAAATATTCCTTCCATAAAGATATTTGCCAAATTTTGTCACACCATAGGTAATGGCAAGAGCTTTCTCTTCTAGTTTGGGACAAATTGCACTGTTTTTGAACCTTTGTCAAGAGCTTGGATGCAAAAGCAATCAGACCATAAGTTGAACTGTGTGGGAAAGCATTGCACGAATGCAGTTTAGGGAAGTACCACCCTCTATCATGACTGATTCGTCGTCATCAAAATGCATTCAACGCGTGTCACTCAACAAAGCTTCCTTCAAACGCCGGAAAGCACTGTAGAAAAGAAACATTTTTCTTGCGTAATCTGTACAATGGAGCTGCAATTTGTTAGCATTTGATATGAACCGCATGTAATAAGTGAGTATTCCTAGTATAGCTTGAAGGCCACTGACATTGTTGGAATATGAGAGATTGCAGTTAAATACAATGTACTGAATTTCAGTTTGAAAGAAAATACACTTGTCTTTGTTGCACTTGAGAGCAGCAGCAGAGAGTATGTGCAATAAAAGCCTCAAATTAGGCACAGACTCCCGAGTACGACCCAAAACCACAATATATCGAAGTAATTCCTGCATTAAGGCATTGTAACGGCCCTAGGGACACTGAAGAAAAAACCAAAGGCGCAAACATAAAAACTTGAACAACCGTATGTGGGTGTTGATCACAAAAAATTTCTGAGACCACTCGTCCAATGGAATCTGCATCCCATAAATCTATTATCAGAACAAGCGACCTGCTCCTAGCTTATCTATCAGTTCATGACGCCATGGGGTCGAAATGGATCAATCACTGTTTGAGGCTTCACCACAGCACACAATCTTAATTCACCACAGAATTTCCTGATGACTAGCTGCTATCACAGTGTTTACGCCTTTGTCCTTCCAGTTTAGCAGTGTTACACCACTTGATCTATCCCCGATGTTATTCAATCTGTATATTGAGCAAGCAGTGAAGGAAACAAAAGAAAAATTCGGAGTAGGTATTAAAGTCCATGGAGAAGAAATAAAAACTTTGAGGTTCGCCGATGACATCGTAATTCTGTCAGAGACAGCAAAGGACTTGGAAGAGCAGTTGAACGGAATGGATAGTGTCTTGAAAGGAGGATATAAGATGACCATCAACAAAAGCAAAATGAGGATAATGGAATGTAATCGAATTAAGTCGGGTGATGCTGAGGGAATTAGATTAGGAAGTGAAACACTTAAAGTAGTAAAGGAGTTTTGCTATTTGGGGAGCAAAATGACTGATGATGGTCGAAGTAGAGAGGATATAAAATGTAGACTGGCAATGGCAAGGAAAGCGTTTCTGAAGAAGAGAAGTTTGTTAACATCAAGTATAGATTTAAGTGTCAGGAAGTCATTTCTGAAAGCATTTGTATGGAGTGTAGCCATGTATGGAAGGGAATCATGGACGATAAATAGTTTGGACAAGAAGAGAATAGAAGCTTTCGAAATGTGGTGCTACAGAAGAATGCTGAAGATTAGATGGGTAGATCACATAACTAATGAGGAAGTATTGAATCGGATTGGGGAGAAGAGAAGTTTGTGGCACAAATTGACCAGAAGAAGGGATCGGTTCGTAGGACATGTTCTGAGGCATCAAGGGATCACCAATTTAGTATTGGAGGGCAGCGTGGAGGGTAAAAATCGCAGAGGGAGACCAAGAGATGACTACACTAAGCAGATTCAGTAGGTACTGGGAGATGAAGAAGCTTGCACAGAATAGAGTAACATGGAGAGCTGCATCAAACCAGTTTCAGGACTGAAGACCACAACAACAACACTTGATCTCTAACTTCCTCGTCAAGCTTAGTAAATCAGCTGCCCAATTTCTATTAGTTTGATTGTGTGTTCGTAACCTGAAAACCATGTAACGAGGAGCAGCCACGTCCAACTGTTCATCAAAGTACTTGTCTAACGTAGCAGTCAAGTCTTAACAGTCTACACTTTCGGGGCAAGCGTTGGGAAAAGGTTTTCATGCAACCCTGTATACTGCAACGTCTGCTGTTGCCAAAAAGGTGGTTTTGTGTCCATACTTTGAATATGATATGCAGTGAAGTGGGTGTTGAGTAGAGCGTGGTATTCAAACAAGTCTTCTTGCTGGTAGTCGGATGCCCGAGACTGTGGGGAACAGACAGGCGGTGCATGTTGTGATTCTGTTTGGAGTGCAGCGACTGACATCGACATACTTGTTTCAATTGCATCAATTGCTTCATTGCTACCACAAGTTGTTGAAGAATGGCTCTAAGCACTACGAGACTTAACTTCTGAGGTCATCAGTCGCCTAGAACTTAGAACTAATTAAACCCAACTAACCTAAAGACATAACACACATCCATGCCCGAGGCAGGATTCGAACCTGAAACCGTAGCGGTCACGCGGTTTCAGACTGAAGCGCCTAGAACCGCACGGCCACACCGGCCGCCACAAGTTGCTGAATTTGTTGAGCCTCCAACTGGATATCTTGGCTTATAAAACGTTCCTGTGGCACATTGGCCATGGTTTAAGGCACAGTACACACTCAATAGTAACAAAATGTAAACACTGGAGCTGGAAAGAATGACTCGGTTAGAAGTCACAGACAAGAATATATAAGAAAAAGAAAAAACTTTTGTTATTGAAATAAATGGTTGTAACTCCCTCATAATTTTCATTGAGAAGTAGTTTTTCTATATATCTTGATGATGACTACATTCGGACACCTGTGTGACAAATACAGACGATAGCCTATGTACAAATATTATCCCTGTAGTGATGTTCAACGCCGACTCGACAACAGTAAAACATCACGTAAGACGGATTTTAGAGAACTGTAATGGTCGGCCAACGTGGTGTATTTACTGTTGTTGAGCCTGCCATAATGCTGCTTTCAACATCACCGTAGCGGCTATTGACTGTATTTGTCACACGTACTATACGGTTGGTTTGAAAATGGACACATGTATCCGAAAATAGTCACCATCGATATATAACAAAAGCTACTTCTCAATGCAACATATGACAGAGCTAGAACCATTTATTTCCATAAACTACCTTTGTCGCTGTAGTTTTGATGTCTCAGCAAGGTAACAAGCCCACCATATAACAGGCAAACCAGCTTCAGTGCTAATGTTGTTGTATCCGGTAACGATACATGGATTCCAAGGCAGAAAGCAGACAATGAGAGTGCAGTCAGACCAATATCCAGAGTCTCAAGGTCCGAAGCCAGGTAGGTAATACACTATAGAGGGGAAAGAGAGGGAGAGAGGGGGAGAGGGGGAGAGGGGGAGAGAGAGAGAGAGATGCCAGTACTCGCGGGCGTTTGTCACGAGACTGACGGGCTGATGATAGCTTGCTGCAGCCTGTAATACACTTTTACAGTGGCGCTGTCTGCTCGGTCGCGCAGGGCGTGTCTGCAGAGCAGCCTTCAGTTGGTGGCCACTGGTTGCTGAGTATTAGTAATTTCTGGTGCCAACTTACGAGTTATGTCTGGTGCCAACCTATGAATTACGAACTGACGTGCTGGGAGTGGTCTCTGTGGCGAACGACACGACGGTCTATTTGAATTTGGTTTTCCTTTCTCTAAAGATGTTTTATACTATTCTCTTGTTGAGTCCGGTCTCAAAGATCTGTTTTGGATTGTAAACTGTCCTTCAGTTATCCTCGAGAGTAACGTACACTTTTGAGATGACTCCAGACAGAAAATCCAGAGATCAGGCGATCTTGGAGGCCAAGAATCACGCCCAGCTCGACCGCCCATTTCGGCGCTTAGGCCGATATTACACGATCATATTTTCTTATCAAAGTTGATATGCAAAATATTTATGTAAGAAATTTGATGGTGTAATATCTCACCTGTCGACAAATATGATCAATTCTATGGCCTCGCCGTATATTTGATCATAAAAGTCGTCCGTCGTCTGTTCACTGCAATGTGAAATGTAACCGCTTGAAGCGCTGGCGTCGCTACAGCTGTTTGGCGTCTCTGTAGGGTGTTTGTAAAGATGGCTTCAAAGTTGGTGTGTTCCTTCGACCCTTTTTTTTAATAAACTTGTTTCGACTAGGATGGGGAGTGAGCAAGGGGCTGAGTGCATACTTTTAACAGTGTCTTTATGGGAAGGTGGAATGTATTGACTGCAGGCTATTTCATGTCGAAAATCACAACTACAGCCATCCACCTGTACATCTGTAAATATCCAGGCAGTTTTCCAGCACGCCGGAATACAGCATGTGGTCACGCTCTAAAATAAATTATTTCTTAGCTTTCGATTCTACTTTCTCTATTTTTGATTTCAGTATGCTAGAAGTTACAAAGCACTTCATCTGTTTCGTAGTTTTTATTAATTTTGTAGTTGTTGGAACGCTAATTCCATTAATTAAATTATTCAGAAATAGAAGTAGTTCTTATTGCCCATGTAGTGTACTAAATATTTACCTTCACATATTCCCACTTCAGTGCTTTATAAATCGCTTCACACGTTTCTTGAATTGTTGTGAGTAATGTGCAATGTAATATTCGAGTGCTGTGTTGTAAACTAGAGTAGCTCTCTCCTGTATAAAGAAATAGCAGTGTCACCGTTTGTCTGTCTTCTGCACACATAGCATTTCTCAAGAAAAAGAGTATCCTGTTTGTTATATGAGAAGTCACTTTACTGAGCAAATACTGTCATCCGTTCTCATCCATTAGTGAGTAATGTATATATTAAGATCTGACTTCCTCCACTTGCAGCTCTCGTAACAAATTTTGCTGAATGCTTTTTATTATCTCGACGTAATACCTATGGCATCATCCAAGTATGTCTCCCTTTTTTCCGCCGCTTTTCTTCCGAATGCCCAAACAATGTAACTGTGGTACTAATAAAAAAAATGGTTCAAATGGCTCTGAGCACTATGGGACTTAACATCTGAGGTCATCAGTCCCCTAGAACTTAGAATTACTTAAACCTAACTAACCTAAGGACATCACACACATCCATGCCCGAGGCAGGATTCGAACCTGCGACCGTAGCGGTCACGCGGTTCCAGACTGAAGCGCCTAGAACCGCACGGCCACACGGCCACACCGGCCGGTGCGTGGTACTAACAACTGCAGCCCATAATTACAAGTTGTTGTCAGCCACCTTGAAATTTGACGAAAAATATGACTACAGTGAAATACCCCTATTTAGCGCCACGTCAAAGAAATTTGACGAACGTTTGATCATATTTCTTTGTCAAAGAATATGACAGAGTAATACAGACTTAACATGCCATTGTAGATCAGTAGCATAACACGCCGGGGCCCCATCATGCATGTACCAGATTCTCGAATCATGAGGTACGAATGGAATTTGAGCTCAATTAGACGGCGATTCAAACGATAAGATTGCAATTCCAATGCATTTTTACTAACTGGTACAGTTCTTCCTACTGAAGGGACGGACGAACTACACATTCGAAGTTATCTCGCTAACGACTCGTTTAGGATCCATGTTTATTGTAACGTTTTTGACATCATTGCTATACAGGAAAAAATGTATATATGGACACCCTCTTTTGTTTTTGACTTAAAGGTACTTTCATTTGGAAAAAATTAAAGACTTTTACCTTAATAAGTTTTTAACACCTTCATATAATGACTTCTCCATCTCGTTCATGCATATCGCTTCACTCAAGAGGCACATATGCATGCACAATTTTTAAACGCTTCACACATGTTATAATGGTGAATTTATTTGCAGTGACAGAGATATAATTATTAAACAACTCGCATATGTGGGGAATTACTTTAGAATAGGTCTTTCAAATTACTGAAGTAACTGTGGCTTGCAAAATCTGTCTGTTCATTTAGCACAGACTGTTTTTTTGTGTGTGTTTATGGAGGTATATCTCCAGTTGTTCTAACAGATATAGAGCGTTGCCATTGGCATTGTTTTCTATACTGTTCAAATGGTTCAAATGGCTCTGAGCACTATGGGACTTAACTTATATACTGTTGATGATATGTAGTGTTTCCTAGATGTGCTGCGCAATAACTGATTTTTTGAAGTGGTTGAGTCTGAAAGCATTTGTGTCCCCTTGAAATCGGATTTTGATGTTTCTGTCTGTTTCCCCACCAAAGTAGGCAGGACAACTGGTGCATGATACTTTGTGCACTCCACTGCTGTTGAACTTTTGTGTATTTTATTTTATGGATCAGTAACTTTCCTAACTTATTATTAGTTGAGAATGCAACTGTTCCATTTGTTTTTTTGAAAAGGTTAGCAATTTTTTGTAATATGGGTTCGAGGTCTGAAATACTGGCAGATATTTTCTCTTGTTTCATAGTGTGGCCATTTCTTGTCTCGCTTTTGTGTACTTGCCTGTATAAACTATCAGTTGTTTTGGGTGTGTAGCCATTGTTTCTGGCAATGCTTTTTACTGTATCTAGATCATTGCTGGGGCTATTTTCTTCTAAACCAAGAGAGCTTTTCTTGCTGTTGCATTGTGCAGTTTATATCCTCTCTACTTCGACCATCGTAGTTATTTTTCTGACCAAATATCAAAATTCATCAACATATTTTAGTGTCATTTCCTAATCTAATTCCTTGAGCAAGGTCTGATTTAATTCAAGAACATTCCATTGCTCCTGTTCCACTTTTGTTGATCTTCAGCTGATAACCTCTTTTAAAAACGTTATCCATTCAATTCAACTGCTCTTCGAAGTCATTTTCCGTCTATGACAGAACTACCATGTCATAGGTAAACATCAAAGGTTTTATTTCTTGTTCCTCATATTCACCCTGTATATCATTTGAGTAAAGAAGGACCTGTACCAGTGCCTTGCGGGCCTTATAAGAAAGGAAGATGGGATTTAAATAATATGGAAAATTGAAACTTCCTGGCAAATTAAAACTGTGTGCCGGACCAAGACTCGAAATCGGGACCTTTGCCTATCGCGGACAATTGCTCTACCAACTGAGATATCAAAGCACGACTCACGCCCCCTCCCCATAGATTTACTTCTGCCACTCTTCTCCTACCTTCAAAACTTTAAAGAAGCTCTCCTGCGAACCTTGCAGAACTAACACTCCTGAAAGAAAGGATATTGCGGAGACATGGCTTAGCCACAGCCTTGGGGATGTTTCCAGAATGAGATTTTCACTCTGCAGCGGAGTTTGCGGTGATATGAAACTTCCTGGCAGACTAAAACTGTGTGCCGGACCTAGACTCGAACTCGGGACCTTTGCCTTTCGCGGGCTAGTGCTCTACCAACTGATCTACCCAAGCACGACTCACGCCCCCTCCTCATAGCTTTACTTCTGCCGGTACCTCGACTCCTACCTTCTACCTTTAAAGAAGTTCTCATTCTGATCTGTGAAATTGTTTAAATCACCTCAGTAACTGAACGTTTAGTGTCAGTGGCTTTGGTGCAGAAGGACCAGAGTTCAATTCTCGCTACCTCCGCAGGTTTCTCTAAGGTGTGAGCTCCAGATGGGGTCCGCTCAGCCTGGTGAAGCCAAATGTGGCCCTACTTGAATTATTAGTGTCGCTGCCATTGGTGTGGAACGACCTGAGTTCGATTCCCAATGCCTCCTCGGATTGTTTTGAGATATGGAGGTCCATAATTGGTTCCATTGAGTCTGATGAGGTCACAGGACGACGTAATTTAAGAAATAGGGAGTAGTATCATCACTACATCTATTGCCAATATCTGCTGGAGGGAATGGAAACAAGCTGCTCAGATACTGCTCGATCACACTTCATTACTGCCTTGTAGGAATCTGGAGGTTAAGTCTTCAATGGGACGACTTAAAAATGGTGCAAATGGCTCTGAGCACATAGCAATTTAAATTCTGAAGTCAATAGTCGCCTAGAACTTAGAACTAGTTAAACCTAACTAACCTAAGGACATCACACACATCCATCCCCGAGGCAGGATTCGAACCTGCGACTGTAACGGTCGCTCGGCTCCAGACTGTAGCGCCTAAAACCGCACGGCCACACCGGCCGGCTGGGACGACTTAGGGGGCAGTGAGAATTTTTAGGATAAATCGAACGGAAGGTTCCAAATGATTGGAAAAGAGCACAGGTAGTCCCAGTCTTCAAGAAGGGTCGTCGAGCAGATGCGCAAAACTATAGACCTATATCTCTGACGTCGGTCTGTTTTAGAATTTTGGAACATGTTTTTTGCTCGCGTATCATGTAGCTTCTGGAAACCCAGAATCTACTCTGTAGGAATCAACGTGGATTCCAGAAACAGCGATCGTGTGAGACCCAACTCGCTTTATTTATTCATGAGACTCAGCAAATATTAGATACAGGGTCCCATGTAGATGCCATTTTCCTTGACTTCCGGAACGCTTTCGATACAGTTCTGCACTGTCGCCTGAAAAAGAAAGTAAGAGCCTAAGGAATATCACACCAGCTGTGTGGCTTGATTGAAGAGTTTTTAGCAAACAGAACACAGCATGCTGTTCCCAATGAAGAGACGTCTACAGACGTTAAAGTAACTTCTAGCGTGTCACAGGGGAGTGTTATGGGACCATTGCTTTTCACAATATATATATATATATATATATATATATATATATATATATATATATATATATATATATATATATATATGACCTATTAGATAGTGTCGGAAGTTCCATGCGGCTTTTCGCGGATGATGCTGTAGTATAGGAAATTGCACCGAAATGCAGGAAGATATGCAGCGGTGCAGGGAGTGGCAACTGACCCTTAATATAGACAAATGTAATGTATTGCGAATACATAGAAAGAAGGATCCTTTATTGTATGATTATATGATAGAGGAACAAACACTGATAGCAGTTACTTCTCTAAAATATCTGGAAGTATGCGTACGGAACGATTTGAACTGGAATGATCATATAAAATTAATTGTTGGTAAGGCGGGTGCCAGGTTGAGATTCATTGGGCGGGTCCTTAGAAAATTTAGTCCGTCAACAAAAGAGGTGGCTTACAAAACACTCGTTCGACCTATACTTGAGTATTGCTCATCAGTGTGGGATCCGTACCAGGTCGGGTTGACGGAGGAGATAGAGAGGATCCAAAGAAGAGCGGCGCGTTTCGTCACAGGGTTATGTGGTACCATGATAGTGTTACGGATATGTTTAGCAAACTCAAGTGGCAGACTCTGCAAGAGAGGCGCTCTGCATCGCGGTGTAGATTGCTGTCCAGGTTTCGGGAGGGTGCGTTTCTGGATGAGGTATCGAATATACAGGGTGTTACAAAAAGGTACGGCCAAACTTTCAGGAACGATTCCTCACACACAAAGAAAGAAAATATGTTAAGTGGACATGTGTCCGGAAACGCTTACTTTCCATGATAGAGCTCATTTTATTAGTTCTCTTCAAATCACATTAATCATGGAATGGAAACACACAGCAACAGAACGTACCAGCGTGACTTCAAACACTTTGCTACACGAAATGTTCAAAATGTCCTCCGTTAGCGAAGATACATGATCCACCCTCCGTCGCAAGGAATCCCTGATGAGCTGATGCAGCCCTGGAGAATGGCGTACTGTATCACAGCCGTCCACAATACGAGCACGAACAGTCTCTACATTTGGTTCAGGGGTTGCGTAGACAACAGCTTTCAAATGCACCCATAAATGGAAGTCAAGAGGATTGAGGTCAGGAGAGCGTGGAGGCCATGGAATTGGTCCGCCTCTACCAGTCCATCGGTCACCGAATCTGTTGTTGACAAGTGTACGAACACTTCGACTGAAATGTGCAGGAGCTCTATCGTGCATGAACCACGTGTTGTGTCGTACTTGTAAAGGCACATGTTCTAGCAGCACAGGTAGAGTATCCCGTATGAAATCATGATAACGTGATCCATTGAGCGTAGTTGGAAGAACATGGGACCCAATCAAGACATCACCAACAATGCCTCCCCAAACGTTCACAGAAAATCTGTGTTAATGACGTGATTGCACCATTACGTGCGGATTCTCGTCAGCCCACACATGTCGATTGTGAAAATTTACAATTTGATCACGTTGGAATGAAGCCTCATCCGTAAAGAGAACGTTTGCACTGAAATGAGGATTGACATATTGCTGGATGAACCAGTCGCAGAAGTGTACCCGTGGAGAACAATCAGCTGCTGATAGAGCCCGCACACGCTGTACATGGTAAGAAAACAACTGGTTCTCCCGTAGCACTCTCCATACAGTGACACGGTCAACGTTACCTTGTACAGCAGCAACTTCTCTGACGATGACATTAGGGTTATCGTCAACTGCACGAAGAATTGCCTCGTCCATTGCAGGTGTCCTCGTCGTTCTAGGTCTTTCCCAGTCGCGAGTCATAGGCTGGAATGTTCCGTGCTCCCTAAGACGCCGATCAATTGCTTCGAACGTCTTCCTGTCGGGACACCTTCGTTCTGAAAATCTGTCTCGATACAAACGTACCAAGCCACGGCTATTGCCCCGTGCTAATCCATACCTCAAATGGGCGTCTGCCAACTCCGCATTTGTAAACATTGCACTGACTGCAAAACCACGTTCGAGATGAACACTAACCTGTTGATGCTACGTACTGATGTACTTGATGCTAGTACTGTAGAGCAATGAGTCGCATGTCAACACAAGCACCGAAGTCAACATTACCTTCCTTCAATTGGGCCAACTGGTGGTGAATCGAGAAAGTACAGTACATACTGACGAAACTAAAATGAGCTCTAACATGGAAATTAAGCGTTTCTTGACACTTGTCAACGTAACATCTTTTCTTTATTTGTGTGTGAGGGATGTTTCCTGAAAGTTTGGCTGTACCTTTCTGTTACACTCTGTATTGCTTCCCCCTACTTATACCTCCCGAGGAGATCACGAATGTAAAATTAGAGAGATTCGAGCGCGCACGGAGGCTTTCCGGCAGTCGTTCTTCCCTTGAACCATACGCGACTGGATCAGGAAAGGGAGGTAATAACAGTGAGACGTAAAGTTCCCTCCGCCACACACCGCTGGGTGGCTTGCGGAGTATAAATGTAGATGTAGAACGCCTTCTGTGGTGTCCGACATGTTTGAGATCACCAGTAGCGGCCCTCAGCTCTGCGGTTTTCCCAGAACCTCGCAGCAGCGCAAAGTAGCGGCCGCGCGCTGAAGGACGGCCACCGGGACAGGTTCAGGTTGAGGAAGCACGGCGTCCACGCTAGTTCTAGCCGCGGCCGCCAGGAGGGGGCAGCCGCGCCGCAGTCGCGCTGGCAGTGTTGTGCAGGAACAGCGGCTGTCCACACGGGCCAACTATGGCGGGACACACACAGGTACGTGCGCGTCGCCCGACGCTTTTCGTCCTGCCAGCGTCCACCCAGCAGCGGAAAAGAAGCGCATCAGCACCACGGCCGCGGGCTCTGCATAGTGTCGTTGGGATACGTTAGACAGAGTGCGCTGTTTTGGCAGTGATCAACATGTTGTCTAGCGCGATCACCCCAGTGCTTACAAGGGAACCTCCCCATCGCACCCCCTTCAGATTTAGTTATAAGTTGGCACAGTGGACAGGCCTTGAAAAACTGAACACAGATCAGTCGAGGAAACAAAAAGAAGTTGTGTGGAACGATGAAAAAAATAAGCAAAATATACAGACTGAGTAGTCCATGTGCAAGATAAGCAACATCAAGGAGAATGTGAGCTTAGGAGCGCCGTGGTCCCGTGGTTAGCGTGAGCAGCTGCGGAACCAGAGGTCCTTGGTTTAAGTCTTCCCTCGAGTGAAAAGTTTACTTTCTTTATTTTCTCAAAGTTATGATCTGTCCGTTCGTTCATTGACGTCTCTGTTGACTGTAATAAATTTAGTGTCTGTGTTTTGCGACCGCACCGCAAAACGGTGCGATTAGTAGACGAAAGGGCGTGCCTCTACAATGGGAATGAAAACGTTTGATCGCAAGATCATAGGTCAATCGATTCCTCCACAGGAAAACACGTCTGATATATTCTATACGACACTGGTGACGGCATGTGCGTCACAAGACAGGAATATGTTGTCGACCCACCCAACTTGTACACTTGGCGAATGGGTAAAAAGATTCTTCAACCTTGCCCGATTTAGGTTTTCTTGTGGATGTGATAATCACTCCTAAAAAAGTGATAAAGACATAAGAGTGTCACATAAACTGCAAAAAATGAATGCAACAGTTTCATAGTCGCGCAGTTTTCCCTGCGCTCTGTCAAAACATATTTTTTTAACTTTTTCAAATTTTTGCGTGTGTAGACCGTCGTGTGTTTCGATGTTTGTTTAGGTGTAGCGTCACCATACTACGGCGCAGTTACCTCGCATCGGACGGACGGACAGATAATAATTGTCTGAAAATAAAAAAATTAAAATTGCCACCCACTGGAAGATTTGAACGAAGGACCTCTCGTTTCATAGCTGCTCACGCTAATCACGGGACCACGGCGCTACAGAGCGTATGTTATTCTTCATATTGTCTATCATGCATATAGACTACTCAGTTTGTATATTTTGCTCATTTTTTTCATAGTTCCACGCAACTTCTTCCTGTTTTCTCGATTGATCTGTGTTCAGTTTTTCAAGGCCTATCCACTGTGCCAACTTATAACTAAATCTGAGGGGGGTGCGATGGGGAGGTTCCCTTGTTAGTTACGAATGATTGTCTCAGAGCCGGCGTATTACACTCCTCTGGGCAGTGAACCAGCCAACGCAGCAATCGACGAGGAAGAACCGGTAGTTTTATACGGATCCTGAGACGTAGTTCCACATACAGAAAAAAGTGAAAGTTATAGTACAAAAATTGTATTTCTTTCTAATTGATCATGTCCCCTGTTACGTTTTTGTGATACAGCTTTTGCTCAGGATGATGTAACCGTTGGACATCAGATACCGCCGTTGCATAACAAATGTGTAGCGTTTATTGGTCGTGAGTGAAAGGCGGGACGAAATACCCTCCCTGCAACCCCCCCCCCCCCTCTCCAACCCATGGAACATTCGCTCAAATCTAATACATGAATATTTGTTTCTTCGTCTTCTATGCGTTCCTATTAAATTCATCCGATTACGTGGGTGTGGAAACAGCGTGGCGAAGAAGCTTAAGAGGAACATCTGAAGCAAACTCAGTTACATTTTCTGTACAAATCACTCATTATTTGTATAACAATATTGTGGGGGTGATATGGCATAACCTGTAGAGGTGGGATGGGCGTGAGAAAAATTCATATGTTAAAATAATTAGATATAGAACGATAGTAGTGTCAATTCCACAGTTTTCGGGATCTAGACTTATTGGTGACGGCCACGTGTGACGTTCCACTCCTAGAGTAAGGGTTTGGGAGGAGACTGCAATGACAGTGACATACCAACTTATCTCTGAAACGCCTGAATTTCTGTCAAAATTAGCTACACGTATCATTTGCTGTTTGGAAAAATTTACTGTGACTGTCATCCCCCTACAGCAGAGGCTTCAGAGTGAAAAGGTTTAGCTTAAAATCTTAAATCAGGAACACCAAGAGAAATTTCAACCACATTTGACATACACATGACTCATTATTTGTTTATAAATACTGTGGGAGTGGATACCCCTTGAAGTGTCTAGGAATCGTGCCAACTCGGTTCCCTAGACAAACAAACAACTCGTCTTAATGAGTTTTATAGTCCGCCCCGATAGTTGAGTGGTCAGCGCGACGGATATCCGTCGTACTGGCCCGTGTTCGATTCCCGGCTGTGTCGGGGATTTTCTCCGCTCAGGAACTGGGTGTTGTATTGTCTTCATCATCATTTCATCCCCATCTGGCGCGCAGGTCGCCCGATATGGCGTCGAATGTAATAATACCTGCACCAAGGCAGCCGGACCTGCCTCGTAAAGGGCAACGAATATTCCAAAAAGGACCTGCAAAGTCTATGTCCACACGTTACCATGGTGATTGCTACTGAGACCAAGCAGAGAATTTTTCTGGCGGAGCAGACTGATTTTCCGCACATGAGTGAAATTGTGACGGCATCTGTTCTATTTGAGTGTCCATACTTTGTCAAGTACAGTGTCGACGCGTTAACTGTTTCGTGCGGACAATCCCCCAGTGTCCTTGGTGAAGTAACTGGAACACTTCTTTTTGAAAAGCTATGGGGGTCAATACACGTGACTGTCCACTGTCATTTTGAACAAGAATCACAACGTTGCTGTACTGTGAGGCTATGCCGACGTGCAAAGTATCGGATCACTAGAGTTCTTTATGCTATGCAATGACCGTGACCACCATGTGCGAATTTATTTTAGTAAAATGTTCAAATCTGAATCATCTTCAGTGGCCTATACAATTTTCCTACAGCTCAGAGGAAAGAATTCGTGCAATTCAGAATCCTGAGCATCGATGTGACAACAAGTTGCAGCAGAAGCGTCAAGGTCTGTATGAGCCAACAGGAAAACGCGAAAGTGCGTGCGCATTACCATTTTGAGCTGTCTGAGATACACAATCTCGTACTGGTATTGAGACAAAAGCCCATCTTTGCAATTTTCGGGCAGTTCGTACAGGAACAAGCTTCATCGCATGAAAGGAGGACTGCAATGGCCTGTGATCCGTTACTAAGTAGAATTTTCTGCCATATAAATAGTGGTGGAATTTACCATACACAATAGTCAACGCCACTTTCTGTATTTGATTAGATATTAGATTAGTACTTGTTCCATAGATCATGAATACGACACTTCGTAATGATGTGGAACGTGTCAGGTTAATAAAAGGTGTCAATACAAGATATTACATTATACAAAATATTACATGACACTTAATATTTTTAATTTTTTGTGGGGGTTGAGGAAATTATCCACTTACTATATCCAAAAATTCCTCTAATGAGTAGAAGGAGTTGCCATTAAGAAATTATTTTAATTTCCTTTTAAATGATATATGGCTATCTGTCAGACTTTTGATGCTATTAGGTAAGTGACCAAAGACTTTTGGGCAGCATAATTTACCCCCTTCTGAGCCAAAGTTAGATTTAACCTTGAGTAGTGGAGATCATCCTTTCTCCTAGTGCTGTAGCCATGTACACTGCTATTACTTTTGAATTCGTTCGGATTGTTAATAACAAATTTCATAAGTGAATAGTTACACTGACCTTTGGACGATACTTTTGAAGCGAAAGCAATAGGCCTGTCTTTATCGCCAAATCTGTGCGAAAGCACTGCATCGACTCCATAAGATGGAACGTCACCTTACAACACAACTGGTTTGTCACGATCAAAGTGAACCAAGTATCGATCACTGAGCAATGCGTCTAAGTTTTTGAGAAGCTTCTTAGCACTCATCTGTCCAAACAAAGGGGACGTTCTTGCGACGCAGTGGAGCTGTGATTCGTGCAGCATTCGTTATGAACCGAATATAATAGTTCATTTTCCCTAAGACTGCCTGCAATTCTGTGACATTACAAGGGACTGGGAGGTCACGTATGGGTAACAAATGTGACTGAAGACGATGTACACTTTGACTGTTTATGAGATGACCAAGATACTGCAAAAAATCACACTTTTACAGTCTACACTTGAGTGCTGCATCAGATAACACACAAAACGAACATATAAATTTGCAATATGTTCTTCAGGTGTACAACCTGCTACAACAATATCTTCCAAATAGGTTGAACAGTTTGGTACTTGAGCGGTCAGCTGTTCCAAATACCGTTGAAAAGGCGGGTGCTGAAGCACTGCCAAAGAGCAAACGCAACTATTTAAACAATCCAAAGTGGGTGTTCACAACACATGGTTTGAAATTCTTCATGTAGTGGTATTTGAAGATATGTATCGCGCAAATCAATTTTTGAAAAGTAAGGACTAGCGTGTAATCTGTCCATGAGATCCTCTGGGCGTGGCAACAGATAAGTATCAATCTCAGTCTGTGGGTTAGCTATAGACTTAAAGTCAACACAGAAACGAATGCGACCTGAAGGTTTGAGGAGCAAAACCAGCGGACTTGCCCATTGACTAGCTTGTATTGGAGCAATAGCTCCGCTATCTTGCAACTCCTTAAGTTCAGCAGCCACTTTGTCCCGTAATGCAATGGGAACAGTTCTGGCCAGGCAAAATTTCTGCTGAGTATTGTCTTTCGTAGTAACACGTGCAACAAAATTGTTAGCCTTTCCTAAATCTTCAGAAAAGAGTTCAGGGAATTCTTTCAGGATGCGAGCTACACTGTCGTTGGCATTGAATGCAGTCAGTGACAATACATTGTCCTGAATTTGAAAGTCAACAAATCAAACGAATCAAGACCATGTGTAACTTCCTGGCAGGTTAAAAGTGTGTGCCGGACCGAGACTCGAACTCGGGACCTTTGCCTTTCGCGGGCAAGTGCTCTACCGACTGAGCTACCCACGCACGACGCACGCCCCGTCCTCACAGCTTTACTTCTGCCAGTACCTCGTCTCCTACGTTCCAAACTTTACAGAAGCTCTCCTGCGAACCTTGCAGATTTAGCACTCCTGAAAGAAAGGATATTGCGGAAACATGGCTTAGCCACAGCCTGGCAGAAGTAAAGCTGTGAGGACGGGGCGTGAGTCGTGCTTGGGTAGCTCAGTCGGTAGAGCACTTGCCCGCGAAAGGCAAAGGTCCCGAGTTCGAGTCTCGGTCCGGCACACAGTTTTAATCTGCCAGGAAGTTTCATATCAGCGCACACTCCGCTGTACAGTGAAAATTTCATTCTATGATCATGTGTGTTCTCAATCTCGTGATTGTGGCACAGTGAAAGTCATAAGTCGTGCATGCGAGCGGCACATGGCGGGCAAAGTACTTTTTCCGAGACCAGGAATGTCTTGCCTATTAGAAGCAGTCAGGCGCGGGGAGCGTAGCGGTTCGCATGAGTTACGATTCAGCAATGAAAGAGAGGCATCCGTGTTCAACTGAAATATCATACGCTTTGCACTAAGATGCTAAAGAACAAAAAGTTTGTTGGTCTGGTGTCGCAATGAAGAAATGCTAATGCCTTCAGCAGGCCTTGAATACACTGCAATGATTACATGGGTCTTGTGACGAGATTTTTTTGAGTGGGCAGCATTCTTATGTTTGTTCCGTTGCAAACATATGGATTGTGCGTGACCTTTCTTGCCACAAGTGTAACTCTAATTGTATGGATGGGAAATCTTGGCGTTTGTGCCGTGAATAGCACCGAGGGCATGACTTAATTATATTCACTGGCGTAGCCGCCTGTTTAGAGAACTGTTTACGTTTCTTGGCGTACTCATGCTATTGCTACCTTCTAGGCTAGTCGTGAGCAACAGACGACTCAACCCAACAAATCGGTGGCTGCTCAAATTTGTCAGCCGCTATGGCACCTGAATCATACTGATCAAGAAATGCACTATGTGATGAATTGATGGATCTGACTGTTTCCAAATCTGTTCTCTAAGTCTGACATCAGTTACATCGTACACGATCGCACCAAGCAACATAACATGTGAATATAAAGCACCACAAGCACATTTGAATTTACATTTCCTCGTCATACCCAGTAAATCCATTACCCACTCGCGATAATTTTTTTGTTCCTATCTTTTCTTGCGAAGAAAGAATTCTTACCTAGCCGCAACCACATTCACGTGTTGGTCATAATAGGTAGTTAGAGAAACTAGAACCTGATCATAGGAAAGTTCATTCAGAGTGGCGTTAGGGAACAATTTCTGAATGAGGCAAAAAAACTGCACTTCCTACCGTTGACAAAAAGTAACGTATGGGGGTTTTCAAAAAGTCTCTCCTCAGTGTCGTACGATTGTTAGCCGCGCTTCGGCCAGTTTGGCCGAGCGGTTCTAGGCATTACAGTTTGGAACCGCGTGACCACTACGGTCGCAGGTTAGAATCCTGCCTCGGGCATGGATGTGCATGATGTCCTTAGGTTAGTTAGGTTTAAGTAGTTCTAAGTTCTAGGGAACTGATGACTTCAGATGTTAAGTCCCATAGTGCTCAGAACCATTTTACACTCCTGGAAATTGAAATAAAAACACCGTGAATTCATTGTCCCAGGAAGGGGAAACTTTATTGACACATTCCTGGGGTCAGATACATCACATGATCACACTGACAGAACCACAGGCACATAGACACAGGCAACAGAGCATGCACAATGTCGGCACTAGTACAGTGTATATCCATCTTTCGCAGCAATGCAGGCTGCTATTCTCCCATGGAGACGATCGTAGAGATGCTGGATGTAGTCCTGTGGAACGGCTTGCCATGCCATTTCCACCTGGCGACTCAGTTGGACCAGCGTTCGTGCTGGACGTGCAGACCGCGTGAGACGACGCTTCATCCAGTCCCAAACATGCTCAATGGCTCAATGGAGGACAGATCCGGAGATCTTGCTGGCCAGGGTAGTTGACTTACACCTTCTAGAGCACGTTGGGTGGCACGGGATACATGCGGACGTGCATTGTCCTGTTGGAACAGCAAGTTCCCTTGCCGGTCTAGGAATGGTAGAACGATGGGTTCGATGACGGTTTGGATGTACCGTGCACTATTCAGTGTCCCCTCGACGATCACCAGATGTGTACGGCCAGTGTAGGAGATCGCTCCCCACACCATGATGCCGGGTGTTGGCCCTGTGTGCCTTGGTCGTATGCAGTCCTGATTGTGGCGCTCACCTGCACGGCGCCAAACACGCATACCACCATCATTGGCACCAAGGCAGAAGCGACTCTCATCGCTGAAGACGACACGTCTCCATTCGTCCCTCCATTCATGCCTGTCGCGACACCACTGGAGGTGGGTTGCACGATGTTGGGGCGTGAGCGGAAGACGGCCTAACGGTGTGCGGGACCGTAGCCCAGCTTCATGGAGACGGTTGCGAATGGTCCTCGCCGATACCCCAGGAGCAACAGTGTCCCTAATTTGCTGGGAAGTGGCGGTGTGGTCCCCTACGGCACTGCGTAGGATCCTACGGTCTTGGCGTGCATCCGTGCGTCGCTGCGGCCCGGTCCCAGGTCGACGGGCACGTGCACCTTCCGCGCTCCACTGGCGACAACATCGATGTACTGTGTACACCTCACGCCCCACGTGTTGAGCAATTCGGCGGTACGTCCACCCGGCCTCCCGCATGCCCACTATACGCCCTCGCTCAAAGTCCGTCAACTGCACATACGGTTCACGTCCACGCTGTCGCGGCATGCTACCAGTGTTAAAGACTGCGATGGAGCTCCGTATGCCGCGGCAAACTGGCTGACACTGACGGCGGCGGTGCACAAATGCTGCGCAGCTAGCGCCATTCGACGGCCAACACCGCGGTTTCTGGTGTGTCCGCTGTGCCGTGCGTTTTATCATTGCTTGTACAGCCCTCTCGCAGTGTCCGGAGCAAGTATGGTGGGTCTGACACACCGGTGTCAATGTGTTCTTTTTTCCATTTCCAGGAGTGTACTTTGCTAGCCGCGCGTGCCGCATAATTGTTCGCCTGCCTGGGTCACTTCCCTTCAAGTGGACTCTCCCAACATTCCTCTGTTTCGTTTATCTCAGCCAGCGTCAGTAGTATCGTTGGTGTGTGTCGTTACGTGTTGACGTGAACGTTTAAGTTTAGTTCCTTTGTTTGTTTCGTTTTTGTCACTGTTAAAGTGGTGACCATTGAAAAACGTGTGTTTTTTGTCGAACAGGTGTTCAAAGCTCGCGGTAAATACAGTTTCAGTTCGTCATACATTTAATTCAGTATTCCCGGAGACAACACTCCCATATCACGATACTGTGCGAGGTTGGATTAACAAATTTCGAAGTGACAGATGCACCGAGAAGTGGTCGTCCTAGCCTTTTGTCTGAGGATGAACTACTCGATGTTTCCGATAATGTGCATGAGTCTGAACAAGTCAGTAAGAAAACTCGCCCAGGAAATCGATGTTAGTGTCGGAACGGCCCAAACAGCTGTAAGGAAAAAATTAGAATTTTTCCCATACAAAGTGACAGTCGTGCAAGAACTGAAAAATACTGATCATGGCAAGAGACTGCATTGTTGTCAATGGTTCAAAAATGTCGTTCAACAAAGTGAAAGGGATATTCTTAATGAAACGTTTTTCACTGATGAGGCGTGGTTTCATTTATCCGGGTACATGAACTCTCAAAATTCTCGTATGTGGAATACTGCAAATCCATTGTGTATTCATGAGGAACCACTTCTTTCTGTGAAAACAGGAGTTCGGACTGCAATATCTAGACGTCGTATTGTGACTCCCATATTTTTCAACGAAACAAACGCACAACGATACTGCAGCTATATTCTGTACGCATTCATAGGAGAACTTGTGTTAAATGAAATACTGGAAGGTTATTTTCAACAAGATGGTGCAACCGCGCATGCAGCTCGCGTTTCAATGTCACTGCTTGCTGACGTTTTTGGTGATCGTATAATTTCACAGGGACTTTGGCCTCCACGATTGCCTGACCTAACACCACCTCACTTTTTCTTCAGAGGTGCAGCAAAAGCAACTGTCTATAAAAACCGTCCAAAATCCATCGATGAATTGAAAACTGCTTCTGTTACAGAAGAAGTGTTACAGCTTGTGCTTGAAAACATGATTAGACGAATTGAATTGTGTATTCAACAACAGGAGGGATACTTTCAACATTTAATGTGAAAATTTGTAAGTAAATATGAATATTCAGTAAATTAATAACTTGTATTTCACTGAGTTTCATATCGGCATATTCACTGCGGCATACGCCACGTACGGCTAACAATTATACGGCACTGCGGAGAGACTTGAACACCCCGTAGTTACACAGTACCTGATACTTTGTGAGCAATGGTGTGGGCTTCACACTGCTGCAACCACTCGAGCCATTCCTCTTCTTTTTCCTGAAACTGGCGAAAAGGTGATATGGCACTCGGAGCTACAGTTGTTGCACGTTGTGCAGCGTTCTTTGCTTGGTTTGCGAGTAACTGCTGTGCCGCATTGAGAACGGTTGCGATCTGCTGCGCCTGAAACTGAAACATTTGTATAAGTTGCATTACCTCTATCGCTTGCAGCTGAGGCGCCTGAGCAGGGCGTGGAGGAGGTGGGTTGCTCCTTTTGGAATAGACAAATGCAATAAACAGACAATGCAAGCAAAAAAAAACACACAAACAAAGAAAATTTCTGCAGCGCCCACCTGAAAACTCTGAATAGAAAAAACACTATGAGAGACACTGTTAAAACATGTAAACACACCTCTGCAAATACAAGACAAGGTAGAATTAAGGAGCCAGCAAAACACAAAAGCCCATGACAGAACAGAATCTGTGGCAGCTGATGGCTCGGTGTTTGAACGTTAACAGGTTGCTGCTATGGTATGCGTTCAACTCGTCGCCAATGTTGTTGTGTCTAGGAATCCTGCCTATTCGGTTCGTTAGACAAACAATCAACTCGTACTAATGAGTTTTATTATAACGAAACAATACAATCCTTTGATGGATGTGGCACAAGCAAGGGGAGAATTAGAAAATAATTAGTCTTCTTCAGAATAGGCAAACAGAAGTCTGTGCTGCATAGAGATTCCTGAGGAAGTGGCTAAGGTTGGCACTGCTATCGAAGTCTGGCGCAGCACGTATGTGCTCTCCACCTAGGGGCTGCTGCCGTAGCGTTACCGTCCTGGAAGGGAGGTTGGTCAGCATGTGATTGGTCGACTTCTCCTCACAGCCTTCTCTTCCCTGTCGTTCCTGACTGGCGTGCCGGAGCTGACTTGACGCCGCAACACCCCTACTGCCGTCAGGGCAGTGTGTCGACCACATCATGTTTCGGAGACAGAGACCAAGTGGGGTAGAGCAGTGATTAGCGCTCTGGACGGTTCAAACCTGCGTCCAGCCGTCCTAATTAAAGTTTTCCATGATTTTCCTAAAAGCGCTTAAGGTAAACGCCGGCATGGTTCCTTCGAAAGGGCATGGCCACTTTCCTTCCCCACTACGAGCTTGCGCTCCGTCTCTAATAACCTCGTTGTCGACGGGATGTTAAATACTTATCTCCTCATCAGGGTTAAAGATCATACCACAAGACTCGATACTATACGTTTAACGGCATGTGTAGAGTCACATGTTTTAAAACAGAAGATAGTGAGTTCCAAGAGACAGTCCTTTTTTTCTCGAAATGACATTCAGTTACTGGCAGAGTTACAAGGACAGTCCCTTCAGTTATCAATTGATATAATTTAACTTACATGATCGATTTCGAAGTTATACATACTCAGAAGCGAATAAAAAAAAACTGCCTCGGCTACAAATAAATATTTTGTTGTGGCCAAGACTCTTTTCTGTTCAATTTTAAGATAACTTACCAGGATCGCATATTCTACACGAGAAAATGTCTCATAAATTACTCACGCAATTTCATCCTCAGACGTGAATGTGGCACCTCTTCCAAAAAAACTTGGACACGAAGTGATTCATAACGTAACCACATCCAAAATCAGTAGTGTGACTGTAATCATAGAAGATAATGGCACCTAGTAATGACTCCACCAACTGACGATATTTGTTGCATTTAGTACTTAGGTCTTCCATCTCTAACGTCTTTGACAAGACTAATTCTAACCGTCTTTCTTCCTGGTCAGAGCCCATTATACCATCGACGACAATGTGTTCTCACATGGTGTTACTTGGCACAAGTGAGATTGCTATATCCAAAATGTTGGCAAAAACTCAGATTTATTGCTCTTTGATAAGTAAAGGTGCTTAGAACATCTAAATTTAGTCAAAATTAAATTTGTGTAGGTGGTTATTAAGTCCATCGAACATACTGTACCGAAGTTGTGGCAGTGACTTGCTGCATGTATCAATCCTTATAGAGTGCTTTTGAACCCTTTGTGAAAAAAAAGTTCCATGTGGTACGCTGGTGCTTTGCGGAGTTTCTTCCCTGTGATTAATGTACTACGAAGGCGTGGTTGAATTCTAACTAGGAAATATGACATTTCCGGGGCTTGTCCCTATAACACATTTTCCCTAACATCTGTATGAACAGAAGGTGCCAAAAAACAAGGGAGAAAGGAAGTACCCTATCTACTACCGTATCAGATTTAATCTTTCTGTAAGACAACTTGTTAATAGTCATACCTGTGTATACGGCTGTGTGCTGCAGTCGGAGCAACCTCATAATTTCAATGAACATACCATAGTAGCACTACATAATCATATAACATGTTTCAAAGCATGAAATGCTAACAAGAAAATTGATCTGCAGATGGCATTATTGTAATGCAGTTCAATTTTTCCGGTAAAAGAGCCCTTTATTTGAAAACACATTCATCGCTTTTAGTTCTAAATTAAACTTACCTGAAGTCTGGTTAATAAATTAACCACATTTTTCAGGGCAGACCCACTTAACGGCGTTAAGTTTCTGAATAAATACTTCTACTCCCTTTCCCGCTATGCTGACTGAACAATTTTGGATTGTAATAACTGCGATGTCAAAACAGATGTGATCTGTCCGTCTTTGAAAATGTTATGGTAAGAAAACTTAGTATTACTGCTCATTTAGATCGTGTCGTCCATACTCTCCCGTTTTCTGATATTAAAATGGTAGGTTTTCGGAGACATAACACAACTTTTTATTTGCGGTGGTGAAAACTTAAATGTCTTCCCACCATCGTATTTCCTGTTCAGTTTACAACAGCTAAATGTCTTTCTTACGTACCAGAAAAAAATGTCTGCTTCACTTTTCTTACTGGGTCGGCGTAACTATTAAGTTGTCTTACAGAAAGATGAAATCTGATACGGTAGTAGATAGGGTACTTCCTTTCTCCCTAATTTTTTGGCACCTTCTGCAATTTATGCCATGTACTGAAAATCAGGTAGTCACTAAGAACACTATTTGTCTTAAACTGCGAATCGGAAGAACCGCGTGGTGTTACCAGTCTGCACTCTGAACTTTTCAGTCACTGTTTTTGGTGAACATGCTATGCAAACCAGTGCTTATGCGATAAGTGGTACATCTGATGAAATAACATACAGAGCGCATAACAACTGAAAAGGCAACATAATAACACGTTATAAAACTGATAATGAATATCATTATATTATGTTATTGGAAGAAGAAAGGGAAGGGAATTGTACTAGTTATACGATGGTTTCCATAAGCTAAAGGTTACTCAAAACCTATGTTTAGCACTACATCCTTCAACTCGATGGCGTAGTACAGGCGCTGTCCATAGGAACGTGCTCAGTTGTACGTGATAGCGGCAATCTATTAAACAGACTGTTAAGATCTTTTAATGTGCATGTTCAGAAGTGGAGACATTTGTGGTACTGGTGGACACACGGTGTTCCAGCCCGTTTAAACTTGCTTCTCACCACACCGCTTGCTCAAAAGAAATAGTTAATTAGCTGCGTGCGCTATGTGGCTTAACTATTCACGCTTTCTGGGTGAGTGTAATAGGCAAAATCCATTACATTAACTCCCATCAGCCCCCTCGCTAAATGCCAAGTCGCACGGTGCTTAAAATGATTCCCATCTGCCGGCCGCGGTGGTCTCGCGGTTCTAGGCGCGCAGTCCGGAACCGTGCGATTGCTACGGTCGCAGGTTGGAATCCTGCCTCGGGCATAGATGTGTGTGATGTCCTTAGGTTAGTTAGGTTTAAGTAGTTCTAAGTTCTAGGGGACTGATGACCACAGCAGTTGAGCCCCATAGTGCTCAGAGCCATTTCTTTTTATTCTCATCTTCTGATGCTGCGCCTCTCCTACAAGTTCAAACTCTAGAAACAGCTTACCGAGAAACATTACATCACAACAATGTGATGCTGGAACTTTCCAAGTTTGCTAGATGCGCACTCTAGATTGCTAAATTCAAGTCACAAATATCCATAATGTTAAATGAGTACACACGTATTCTTGGAATTCACTTGGCGTTCTAGAAACGGACGAGAGAGCAGTCGAGTTATACATACGTAATTAAAAAATTCAAGCCAACAACCTGACGAGGACGACGCCAAACAGTCCTCATCCCTCTGCCTCCCCCCTCCCTTTTCCTCGCCCCCCTCTTATTCGCTTCCCCTCTTTCCCATCGTTACTACTGCCCCTCAGCGACGAGAGCTACATAATGAGCGCAGCATTCCTTCTCGTGTGTAAATACTTTCATAAAGTGCCCCCTAGATGGTCAATAGTATTGCGCAATATTTTCGGGTCTCAGTAATGTTGAACGCGTAGGGATGAGTTTGAGAAGCTGCCCAATAATACTGAGCACATCAAACATTTTTCAAATATATTGTGCCGCCTGTGGACAGTGTAGACAACATCCTTACCAGTTGTTGCTGCAGTCATGGGATATCTTCATGTTTGTTGTTGTTGTTCCGCTGGAAAAGTGTTCAAACCAAGACAAAAGAGCGTTGTTATTAGAAAGATCAACATGTATAAGTCATTGGCTATGAGCACTATGGGACTTAACATCTGAGGTCATCAGTCCCCTAGAACCTGGAACTACTTAATCCTAACTAACCTAAGGACATCACACACATCCGTGCCCGAGGCAGGATTCGAACCTGCGACCGTAAAGTGTAAAAGTCATTGCTGGCAATGTGGGCTGCTAGGGAAGATGAGTACAAAAATATAAATGTTAAGAATGAATAGTATGATTTGGTGTTCGGAGAAAAACATGTTACCGGAGCATACAGCCGCGAAGGAAAATGGTATAAAATATTTTAATAAATGCAAAGTTATGAATAAAAGTGAATACAGATATTTATGTGTGTGTGTCCCGGAATATAAACCTTTAGAGCAAATATTATTGAATGACGTTTTGCTATAACTAAGAGGAGAACCTCCACTTGTAGATCTGAAATCTTCGAAAGAATTGCCTGTTACAAGGTAATGTAGCGTAACAGATAAGCGCTTTCTCTTTTCTTTTTTTGCATTTGCCGCTTACTTAACGACATTCTTTGCCGTATTTAATGCACGTCCCATCGCGAACAGTAGGGCAAATTGAGAAAACGTATATTAGGTAATGGGCATGTCTCCGAATATTTTGATGCTGTTTATGTACATATGTTCTCAATAAAAACATAAATCTTAAATAAACTACGAAAAATTCAATGGGGTCCACTACGTAACTTTTTACCCAAACGTAAGTTATACTGCAGTAGCCAAAGTCATAGTATTGTATCACCGTGCCAAACGAGAGGTTTAGCGAAATCAGGGGATATCACTTCCAGAACTGTGTGAGAAATTTGAAATTGAGTAAAAACACTGTAGTCCAGATTCATCCACCGGAGGAAAGGGGGAAGAGGCGATGTATGTAGACACACAAGTACAGAGCCAAACATTTCCAGCAGGGCTAATATAACAAATATTGGACCATCAACACCTAAAAAGTTATGATAATCTTTTTTTCGTCCCACTGCAATTCTCTCAACACGTTTTCGTGAGTGACGTATAACGCTCTTCGAACCAGTTTTTCACCTTCTTTGCTTTCTGCTTGCAACAAAGAAGAGTAATTATCACAACAGTAGCGTCTTTATCGTCCAACATCCAGAACCACACCATGTTGTGCAATATTACCGAGCAGTCAAGGGAGAACTTCAGTAATATTATTCTGCATATTGTAGGCCGTCTAAGGGGGACGCTTAAGATACACTACTGGCCCTTAAAATTGCTACACCATGAAGATGACGTGCTACAGAGAGAAAATTTAACCGACAGGAAGAAGATGCTGTGATATGCAATTGATTAGCTTTTCAGAGCATTCACACAAGGTTGGCGCCGGTGGCGACACCTACAACGTGATGACATGAGGAAAGTTTCCAACCGATTTCTCATACACAAACAGCAGTTGACCAGCGTTGCCTGGTGAAACGTTGTTGTGATGCCTCGTGTAAGGAGGAGAAATGCGTACCATCACGTTTTCGACGTTGATGAAGGTCGGATTGTAGCCTATCGCGAATGCGGTTTATCGTATCGCGACATTGCTGCTCGCGGTGGTCGAGATCCAATGACTGTTAGCAGAATATGGAATCGGTGAGTTCAGAAGGGTAATACGGAACGCCCTGCTGGATCCCAACGGCCTCTTATCACTAGCAGTCGAGATGACAGGCATCTTATCTGCATGGCTGTAACGGATCGTGCAGCCACGTCTCGATCCCTGAGTAAACAGATGGGTACGTTTGGAAGACAACAACCATCTGCACGAACAGTTCGATGACGTTTGCAGTAGCATGGACATCAGCTCCGAGATCATGGCTGCGGTTACGCTTGACCCTGTATCACAGACAGGAGCGCCTGCGATGGTGTACTCAACGACGAATCTGGGTGCACGAATGGCAAAACTTCATTTATTCCCTTGAATCTAGGTTCTGTTTACAGCATCATTATGGTCGCATCCGTGTTTCGCGACATCGCGGTGAACGCAGATTGGAAGCGTGTATTCGTCATCGCCATACTGGCGTATCACCCGGCGTGATGGTATGGGGTGCCATTGGTTACATGTCTCTGTCACTTCTTGCTCGCATTGACGGCACTTTAAACAGTGAACGTTACATTTCAGATGTGTTACGACCCCTGGCTCTACCTTTCATTCGGTCCCTCCGAAACTCTACATTTCAGCAGGATAGTGAACGACCGTCTGTTGTAGGTCCTGTACGGGCATTTCTGAATACAGAAAATGTTCGACTGCTGCCCTGGCCATCACATTCTCCAGATCTCTCACCAACTGAAAACGTCTGGTCAATGGTGGCCGAGCAACTGGCTCGTCACAATACGCAAGTCACTACTCTTGATCAACTGTGGTATCGTGTTGAAGCTGCATGGGCAGCTGTACCTGTACACGCCATCCATGCTCTGTTTGGCTCAATGCCTAGGCGTATCAAGGCTGTTATTACGGCCAGAGGTGGTTGTTCTAGGTACTGATTACTCAGGATCTATGCACCGAAATTGCGAGAAAATGTAATCACATGTCAGTTCTAGTATAGTATATTTGTCTAATACCTGTTTATGATCTGCATTTCTTCTTGGAGAAGTAATTTTAATGGCCAGTAGTGTAGTTGTGCCAGCGTGCGGCTGGGCGGCGTAAAGTATCTTCGTTCTAAAAACACGGGGTGTAAACAATAACTGTTTACAACGTATCGAACTGGGGTAGAAGAAGTGACCTACGGTTTGCTATGGGATATTTGTTGTCTATCAAGTCGGAAAACTCAGCTGGCCTAGAAAAACCATCTAAGCTGCAGCGTATTCACGTCGTGCGAGATGTTCAATATTTCCTCACAAACTATTAACCATAGAGAAAAAGGAATAGGACTTTTTTGTGTAGGAAACGTAGTGTAGTTTAATTTGGTACTTGTGTACGTTTCCGACTTGTTCAAGGAAAACGCACTAACGTAATCTTCAAATGCATGGCCACCCCAATACTCACTCCTCGCCGGTCGGAGTATGTGTTTCATGGCACTCCCTCACAAAATTGCGACTACACGAATTTTATCTGTCATATTTGACATTTTTCGGTGTACACTTTCTGGGCTATTACGCCACCGACTTAGTCGTGCACTAACTGATCGTAAATATGTAAATTTTACCTCACAGTTTTGTGGATTTTTACCAGCATGAAATGCCGCGCGGGATTAGCCGAGCGGTCTCATGCGCTGCAGTCATGAACCGTGCGGCTGGTCCCGGTGGAGGTTCGAGTCCTCCCTCGGGCATGGGTGTGTGTGTGTTTGTCTTTAGGATAATTTGGGTTAAGTAGTGCGTAAGCTTAAGGACTAATGACCTTAGCAGTTATGTCCCATAAGATTTCACACACATTTGAACATTTTTTGAAGTTAAATTTGAATCCAACTGTAAACATAATTAGTTTTTGTATAATGTTCGCAAAAGTCTTTTTCTCCTTTCATTACTCTCACAGCCTGGTTTAAATTAATAGTGTTGACGAAATAGCCGACAAAGGCTTGCTGCCGTGAACACGACCACCCCGTCTTCAGGCAGCCACAGACTTGAAAGCGGTGGCTCACAGGCTCGTCCTTACCTCTCGCTGAGCGGTAGTAGGCGCTTCAATCTGGAACAGCGCGACCGCTACGGTCGCAGGTTCGAATCCTGCCTTGGCCATGGATGTGTGTGATGTCCTTAGGTTAGTTAGGTTTAAGTAGTTCGAACAAGGAAATAGGCCTTGAAAAACTGAACACAAATCAATCGAGAAAACTGGAAGAAGTCGTGTGGAACTATGAAAAAAATAAGTAAAATGTAGAAACTGAGTAGTCCATGCGAACATGGGCAACATCAAGGACAGTGGCAGTTAAGAAGCGCCGTGGTCCCGTGGTTAGCGAGAGCAGTTACGGAACGAGAGTCCTAGGTTCAAGTCTTCCCTCGAGTGAAAAGTTTAATTTTTTATTTTCAGTTTATGTAACAACCTCTTACGTTTTCATCACTTTTTGGGAGTGTTTGTCACATCCACAAGAAAACCTAAATGGGGCAAGGTAGAACAATCGTTTTACCCATTCGCTAAGTGTACAAGTTAGGTGGGGCGACAACATATTCCTGTCATGTGACGCACATGCAGTCACCAGTGTCGTATGGAATATATCAGACGTGTTTTCGTGTGGAGGAATCGGTTGACCTATGACCTTGCGATCAAATGTTTTCGGTTCCCACTGGAGAGGCACGTCCTTTCGTCTGCTAATCGCACGGTTTTGCGGTGCGGTCGCAAAACACAGACACTAAACTTATTACAGTGAACAGAGACGTCAATGAACGAACGGTCAGATCATAACTTTGAGAAAATAAAGATGGTAAAATTTTCAGTCGAGGAAAGACTTGAACTAAGGCCCTCTCGTTCCGCAGCTACTCATGTTAACTATGGGACCACGGCGCTCCTGAGCTCACATGCTCCTTGATGTTGCATATCTTGTGCGTGGACTACTCAGTTTGTATATTTTGCTTATTTTTTCATAGTTCCACACAACTTCATCCTGTTTTCTCGATTGATCTGTGTTCAGTTTTTCAAGGCCTATCTACTGAGCCAACTTATAACTAAATCTGAGGGGGGTGCGATGGGGAGGTTCCCTTGTAAGTTCTAGGGGACTGATGACCTCAGATGTTATGTCCATTGTGCTCAGAGCCATTTGAACCCTACCTCTCGCTCGGTTAAGGTCAAGATTAAAGAAGACTCACTCTCTCCTCATACATGGTATCATTCAGCAAGGTTTTACAACCCGGCTGAAATCTCGCAAGCAGATATAACTGTGAGCTTGGCGGTTTGCTACGACGGGCCCATTGCAGTCATTAAGGGTCACTTTGCTCTAATCGCCCGCAGACGTTCCCACCAGCTGCCGTGTCGCGGTCGAGCGTACACGAACCGGCAGGGGCAGTGTCGCTTCTCCCATACCACGCGAGGCACCGCGTACTCAAAACATCACCTTGTCAGCTCATATTGTTCTACTTTTTTATTTTTGTATTTCTTCTCGATACCCGTATTTTAATGCCAACCTCTTTCGTTATTCCATTCCGCTTGTCCTTTCACCTGTGGCAAGTTTTTCTAGCCCTTCGCGAATTAGTTGTCGCTCCTCGACAGCTCGACTTGTTAAGCTTTCGCATTTTGCCGCACCTAATCGCAGATGGAGGCAGGGCTGCGGCTGCTCGGAGGACCAGTGATATTCCACAGGAAGCGGACCATCAAGGCGAAGCCGCGGAAACCTGTCCTCTGACGTCACGGACCGGCCCTGACCGGCACACGGCGTTTGTTTACGACCAGATCTCTGACGTCAACGTTCTGCGGGACAGGGCTCACTGTGTAATCAAAATACTCCATCTTCAAAGTTATTTGCAGCTCCTCTGTCATTAGAGCTAGCTTTTATTTTTAATTTCGTCGAATTAGCTACCAGAAAGAGAGACAAGCTGTGTAGGTTGCCTGTGGGTAGAGTCCGTTGTGGTAGACGCCAAATCCCGCCACAGAGCCAAGCTCGGGGAATAACACAAGGTAAGTGATATAAATGTAATTAATTCGAGTGCTGTTAGAATTTTACCAGCGCAACACAGTGCAAGTAGTTACGGAAATGTAACAATTATTTCAAGAAATACATCAATTAGCCACTTTTTAAAAAAATTGTATATCATATGAAAGTATAAATCACTGCAGCTAGTTACAGATTATTTACATCACGTGTTTCGGACGGTTATACCTCCATTAGCAGATGCATTTACAAAGAGAAAAAATTATAACACCAAAAAAGGAGTTACGCGTCATAAACGAAAGTTGGTAGGCGTGTTTCTACATCTTAAAGAAGATGTCTGTTCAAATTTAGCCGGCCGCAGTGGCCGTGCGGTCTAGGCGCTACAGTCTGAAACCGAGCGACCGCTAAGGTCGTAGGTTCGAATCCTGCCTCGGGCATGGATGTGTGTGATGTCCTTAGGTTAGTTAGGTTCAAGTAGTTCTAAGTTCTAGGCGACTGATGACATGTTAAGTCGCATAGTGCTCAGAGCCATTTGAACCATTTTGTTCAGATTTTGCACCATTCCGATAACAGCGGCGCTATTAGCGCCACTATGACTAAGCAATTCATATTTGCTTTAAATACACGATGTGACGGTCGTGGGTGATTGTTACCTTTGACACTAGACTTGGCAAGTTGTTGTTAGTCAAGTCTGCCTTTAAGTCGACAAAGACGCCATTGGCAGCATCTCCTTGAGTCTGAAAGAGGTCGTGGAATAGGTCTAGAAGGAGTTTGATGTTCCTTTTGAGATACCCTGGAAAGACTTGGCAGCAATAGAGCCACTGTACGTAACTTGGCGGCGGTGGTCACGAGAACGCATGCTCCCAAGAAACCGGGCTGTGGACGGTCACGTGGCATTATCGAGAGGGAAGACCGTCGTCTTAGGCGCATGCCGCTGGCGCACTGTACTTGGCGCATTGTACTTCATTTGTAGCGACAACACGAGCAGCAATTGGCACCAAAGCAAAAAACCTGTTGCATCAAGAAGAGCTCCGAGCCAGACACTTAGTAGCGTGCCTGATACTGACCGCAAACCGCCGCCATTCTCAAATTCAGTGACGTCAAACGATAGCTCGTTGGAGGGCATGCTGCATGTATGTTGTGTTCCCTGTTGAAAGGTGCTTCTGCCTCGGTGCCAGTGATCGCCTTGTGTTGGTTAACAGGAGGTCAGCTGACTGCCTGCAGCCAATCTGTCACCGTACTAGACACAACAGACCTACACGTGGTTCAAAATTGGTTCAAATGGCTCTAAGCATTATGGGACTTACCATCTGAGGTCATCTGTCCCCTAGACTTATAACTACTTAAACCTAACTAACCTAAGGACATCACATACATCCATGCCCGAGGCAGGATTCGAACCTGCGACCGTAGCAGCAGCGTGGTTCCGGATTGAAGTGTTTACACCTGCAGTTATGGTCTGGGTGCGATTTCGTACGACAGCAGGAGCTATCTCGTGGTTATACCACGCATCCTGAATGCAAATTTATAAGTCACTCTGTGATTCTACCTGTTATGCTGCCATTCATGAACAGTATCCCAGCGGTTGTTTTCTTGCCTGCACGCTCGCCTCCAGCTGTTGTAACCCTACATGCTCTAAGGAGTGTCAATATGTTGCCTTGGCCTTCTCGACCTCAAGATCTGTCTCCAATCGTATACATATGGGACATATTGAACAACACCAGCGTCTTACACAAACAGCGCTAGCCATCCTTGTATTCACTGATCAATTGCAACAGACGTGCACATCCTCCCACAAACACATATTGATGACGTTATGAGGGGTAGAATACTAGAGCAACTGGAGGCTGGTCAAACACAGCAGGTCTTAGCATGGGCCCTCCGTGTGCCACAAAGTGTGATGTCAAGATTATGGCAACGATTCCAGCAGACAGTAAACGTTTCCAGCCGCTACAGTAAGGGACATCCACAGTGTACAACACCACAAGAAGACCGATATCTCACCATAAGTGCCCGCAGATGGACACGTAGTACTGCAGGTAGCCTTGCTGGGGACCTTACCGCAGTCATTGGAACGGTTGTCTCCAGAGACAGTCTACAGACGACTGAACAGACCTGATTTATTCGTCTGGAAACCTGCAAGGTGCGTTCCACTGGCCCCTGGTCACAGGAGAGCCGGTATAGCCTGGTGTCAAGAACACGGTACATGGTCATTGGAACAGTGGTCCCAGGTTATGTTCACGGACGAGTCGAGGTATAGCCTGAACAGTGATTCTCACCGGGTTTTCATCTGGCGTGAACCAGGAACCAGATACCAACCCCTTAATGTGCTTGAAAGAGACCTGTGTGGAGGTCGTGGTTTGATGATCTGGGGTGGGATTATGAGTGGTGCACAAACACCCTTGCATGTCTTTGGCAGAGGAACTGTAACAGGTAAGTTGTATCGGGATGTCATTTTGCACCAGTTTGTCCGCCTTTTCAGGGGTGCAGTGGGTCCCACTTTCCTTCTGATGGCTGATAACGCACGGCCCCACCGAGCTGCCCACGTGGAGGAGTAACTTGAAAAAGAAGATATTAGGCGAATGGAGTGGCCTGCCTGTTCTCCAGACCTAAACCCCATCGAGCACGTCTGGGATGCTCTCGGTCGACGTATCGCTGCACGTTTTCAAACCCCTATGACACTTCAGGAGCTCCGACAGGCACTGGTGCAAAAATGGTAGGCTATATCCCAGCAGCTGCTCGACCGCCTAATCCAGAGTATGCCAACCCGTTGTGCGGCCTGTGTACGTGAACATGGTGATCATATCCCATACTGCTGCCGGGGTACATGCGCAAGAAACAGTGGCGTTTTGTAGCACAACTGTTTCGGGACGATTTTCTCAACTTATCACCAGTACCATGGTTTTACATATCTGTGTCGTGTGTGTTCCCTATGTGCCTATGCTATTAGCACCAGTTGCGTATAGTCCCACGTTGTGTGGCACCACATTCTGCAGTTATCCTTAATTTATGAGCATGAGTGTAGGTTAATTATACACTCCTGGAAATGGAAAAAAGAACACATTGACACCCGTGTGTCAGACCCACCATACTTGCTCCGGACACTGCGAGAGGGCTGTACAAGCAATGATCACACGCACGGCACAGCGGACACACCACGAACCGCGATGTTGCCGTCGAATGGCGCTAGCTGCGCAGCATTTGTGCACCGCCGCCGTCAGTGTCAGCCAGTTTGCCGCGGCATACGGAGCTCCATCGCAGTCTTTAACACTGGTAGCATGCCGCGACAGCGTGGACGTGAACCGTATGTGCAGTTGACGGACTTTGAGCGAGGGCGTATAGTGGGCATGCGGGAGGCCTGGTGGACGTACCGCCGAATTGCTCAACACGTGGGGCGTGAGGTCTCCACAGTACATCGATGTTGTCGCCAGTGGAGCGCGGAAGGTGCACGTGCCCGTCGACCTGGGACCGGACCGCAGCGACGCACGGATGCACGCAGAGACCGTAGGGTCCTACGCAGTGCCGTAGGGGACCGCACCGCCACTTCCCAGCAAATTAGGGACACTGTTGGTCCTGGGGTATCGGCGAGGACCATTCGCAACCGTCTCCATGAAGCTGAGCTACGGTCCCGCACACCGTTAGGCCGTCTTCCGCTCACGCCCCAACATTGTGCAGCCCGCCTCCAGTGGTGTCGCGACAGGCGTGAACGGAGGGACGAATGGAGACGTGTTGTCTTCAGCGATGAGAGTCGCTTCTGCCTTGGTGCCAATGATGGTCGTATGCGTGTTTGGCGCCGTGCAGGTGAGCGCCACAATCAGGACTGCATACGACCGAGGCACACAGGGCCAACACCCGGCATCATGGTGTGGGGAGCGATCTCCTACACTGGCCGTACACCTCTGGTGACCGTCGAGGGGACACTGAATAGTGCACGGTACATCCAAACCGTCATCGAACCCATCGTTCTACCATTCCTAGACCGGCAAGGGAACTTGCTGTTCCAACAGGACAATGCACGTCCGCATGTATGCCGTGCCACCCAACGTGCTCTAGAAGGTGTAAGTCAACTACCCTGGCCAGCAAGATCTCCGGATCTGTCCCCCATTGAGCATGTTTGGGACTGGATGAAGCGTCGTCTCACGCGGTCTGCACGTCCAGCACGAACGCTGGTCCAACTGAGGCGCCAGGTGGAAATGGCATGGCAAGCCGTTCCACAGGACTACATCCAGCATCTCTACGATCGTCTCCATGGGAGAATAGCAGCCTGCACTGCTGCGAAAGGTGGATATACACTGTACTAGTGCCGATATTGTGCATGCTCTGTTGCCTGTGTCTATGTGCCTGTCGTTACGTCAGTGTGATCATGTGATGTATCTGACCCCAGGAATGTGTCAATAAAGTTTCCCCTTCCTGGGACAATGAATTCACGGTGTTCTTATTTCAATTTCCAGGAGTGTATTTTGTGTTCAGATTTTTCTTCCGTCAGCGTATGTCAATATGTCACGGGTAACCTGTAGGATACTCTTGCAAATGACTCTAGAAACTCCTCATCACAGTCAACAGTCTGTTAACGGTGTACTGTAAACTGCACACGTTGAATTTTGCCCCGGAAAAGATCGAGGAAGACTCCACTAATCTCCTCGTCCCTAGTCCGCGACTTGTCCTGCAGGTAAAAGAGCCTTGGACCCTCGTTTGTTGTGCTGATGAAGAAGACTGTATGTGCTCGAACAAGAACTGTAATGCCTAAATTTTTACAATCGGAAATGATTATAATATCTTTATTTTCTCTTAGGCGCAATGAAATTTTTATTTTATACACAGGCAAATCTTCAGAAAATATAATGGAAAACACTATATCCGAATTACAAAGATTGATTTTAAAAATCGTATACTTGCAAGCAGGTCTTTATCAGTTTCTTTGGGGGCTTCATACACCAATGTCCTGTCTTAACACCACAGGAAAGAGTCCAGAGGTGTGAGATCCGGCGATCGCGCTGACCATGGGACAGGACCAAGAAGGTATTCTGGACCAACGACGAGGGTAAGTCTTGTCCATGTGCTCGCAGACGTCATCATCGAAGTAGACTGGTGCACCGTAGTTTTGAAATCACATCATTCCGCGGGCAGTAAGGGGTAGAATCTCCAAGGACTGTGGCAGTACCTCTCGCAGGATGGTCATGTGATGTGGACCAGTCAAACAGGGACGAAGCAAATAAGGTCATATTGGGTTATCTTGGACAATACCGGCCCATGCATTGATAGGGGCTCGTTGGTGGCGGCCACCGATGAGAGTGGTATCGGGATTTTCCTTACTCCAAAAATGGCTCAAATGGCTCTGGGCACTATGGGACCTAACTGCTGTGGTCATCAGTCCCCTAGAACTCAGAATTACTTAAACCTAACTAACCTAAGGACTTCACAAACATCCATGCCCGAGGCAGGATTCGAATCTGCGACCGTAGCGGTCGCGCGGTTCCAGGCTGTAGCGCCTAGAACCGCTCGACCACGTCGGCCGGCCCTTACTCCAGACATGGCTGTTGCAGCTGTTGAAAACACCATCACGGATTACTTCGAACGATTAGTGTGAACTACATCGTTATTATGATGTGTACGCTGTGTATGTCCACCATACAATAACTATGCATTGCTCGCCGTTGGTCCCCCTGTCTCAATATAATGGGTTTTGGACCCACTATCACCTGTTCCAATTCGATCCAAAAGATTTGAGACACCCGGCATAGGTGCCATGAGTTGCACGTAGCGTATTCTAAATCTAACCTAAAAACATTAACTATAATTCTACATGTACAGCTGTATCTATCACATTGAGGTGCATGACAATGAGTACTTCGCTTTGTACCTCGTAAAGGCTTCTTCCCATTCCAGTCACAGATGGAACGCTGGGAGAATGATTACTTAAACGCCTCAGTGGGCGCTCTCATACTAAATGGCGATCAAAAACGTTTCTGTTCGAATGCCACACTAAGTCCTTGCCTGCACGTTGGTGCTTATGCACCCTTAACGGAATCGCATTAGGTTACATACACACCGCTGTAACACATTCAATTGTAAAATGTTTGATCGCCCCGTTATTACCTAAACTTCTCCTCGTGATCCCTGCGTCATAGATATGCAGAGGGTTGTAGTATATTCCTATGGTCACAACATAAACCTGTCCTTGATACTTACTAAATAGTCTTTCTCCGGATAGTTTGCCTCTATCTTATAGTCTCTGCCAGTTCAGTAAATCTATGATCATTACTGTTGCCCTTCTACACTTGATCAATATTCTAGTATGGCTCACACTAGTGTTTTTTAAGCATTCTCCTTTGTAGACTGACTGCATTTCATTAATATTCTACTAATGAACCGAAGTCTACCACCTGCTTTACGTACGTCTGTGCCTAGGTAATCGTTTCATTTCACGTCACTACAAACTGTTACGTCCAAGCATCTGTACGAGAGCTGACCATTTCCAATAGTCATACGATACTACATTGTTTTCGTTTTGTGAAGTGCGCAGTATCACATTTCTTAACATTTAAAGCAAGTTGGCAATCTTTTCACTACTTAAAAATCTTATCAAAATCAATATTTGTGCAGATTTTATCAGATATTACTTATTTATAGACAACTAAATCATCCACAAAAAGTATGTTACTAAAATATTGTCAGCAGGGTCGTTAATATACAATATTAACAACATGGGTGCCAAAACACTTCCCTGGGGTGCACTCGAAGTTACTTCGATCTTTGTCGATTCCTCTCCATCCAAGATCCTGTGTCCTTCCTACAAAGAAATTCTCAATCTGGTTACAATTTTCATTTGATACCCGGTACGACGGTACATTCGATAATAAGCGAAGGTCTGGTACCGAGTCGAGCGGTTTTCGGAAATGAAGAAATACTGCAACTGTCTGACTGCCTTGATCTGTGGCTTTAGAATGTAATGTGAGAAGACTGCGATTTGAGTTTAACATGGCCGATGTTATAGAAATCCATGCTGTTTGGCATTGATGAGATCATTCTGTTTGAGATACTTCAAGACATTCGAGCTCTGAATACGTTCGAAGATTCTACAACTAACGTATCTCAGGAATATTGGACGTTAGTTTTGTGGTTCACTTCTGCAGATGCATGCTACCTCTGCTTTCTTCCAGCAGTTCGGCAAGCGTTTTAGTTCTATTGGTGTATAGTAAATTATGAGAAAAAGAGAGGTTAAGTTAGCCACTAATTTGGTATATAATCTATTAGTGATTCCATAGGGTCCTGTTGTCATTGGCTCAGAAGGGAATTCAGTATGCAGCAACTAAAATCTTTGGTCATTTGCCCAACACCAACACGTGTCTGACAGCTAGGAAAGCAAGTTTTCAATCACACGCCTTTTAAACATGGCTGATAGCAGCAAACGAACATAAAATTTCGTTAAATGATACAGACAACCGGTTGAAAAAAGTTTATTTAATACGTTTTGACAAGGTTTCAGTACCATTAAGGATGTGTTCTTCAGGAGGAATAAAGTCACGTAACTTACATCACATTTACCAGTGTTTTAGCTCACAATGTATGCATAATTTTAACTTAATATAAGTTATATGACTTTATTCCTTCAGAAGAAGATAGTCTTACTGATATTGAAACCAGGTCAAGGCTTATGATAAACGTTTTGGAACCGGGTCGTCAGTATACATCATTTATTGCAAGTTTTAATCTAACTGAAAATCGTTTCTCCTAGACAATTTCTTTTATTTCATTGACGAAGTTCAACTTAAAAACTGGTAGACAGTAAAAAAATGTTTTTTTAAGTGTAGTTGCAGGAGTATGACTAAAATAATTTGTTCATTAACGTTAACACTAATCGTATATAACGATCCTGTAAACTGACTGGTTCCACCTCACTGCAACAAAAAATCGTTTATGTGATCTATGGAACATGTAACTAACTAACCCGCAGCTTTATTCAGTTTTAGCGCTTTCAACTGTTTCTCGGGACCAGTGGCATTAATATGTACATCATTGATCCTTGCAGTGGCGCAGGTATTACATATTAGGCTCGTGTATACGTTTGTAGCGTTTTTGTTTTACCTGTTGGCATTCCGGATGCTATGGGTTTATTTACTGATTATCATTTTTCATTCGTAGTTCACTGTTATTATTTGAGTATACATATTGTCATTTTGTTATCCGGAGATAGTGAGTGAAGCTGTGGACGCTAGAAAATAAGAGTTCCAAGTGCAAAAATCGGAATATTTCCAATAGATTCTTCTTGCATTTAATAGAGGGATAATAGCTGCAGAGGCTAGGCGCCGCGTATGGGGATTGTATCTCTGGACAGAGCACGGCAAGAAAATAGTTTTCTCGTTTTAAGAACGATCATTTTGACAGTAGTGACTCTCGACGTTCCAGAAGACCTTCGAGGTTTGATGAAAATCGTTTATACACAATTTACAATGATGCACGTCAGTGTACACGAGAACTGGCAAATACGATGAACGTTGTGATTATTCCACTATCGTGCGAAATTTGCATGCAATGGGGAAGGTTCAAAAATCGGGCGTATAGATACCGTATGCCCTAAGCCAAACACTCAAGAATCAGCGGGTAGCCGTGTCAGCATCTCTGCATAGTCATCAATTGGCGCGACAACAACACCGACTATTCCTGTCCTGTATCGTTACTTGTGATGAGAAATGGTGTCTTTCTGCTAATCTAAGGAAAAAATGGGAATGGTGGCGCCCAAACAAAACATCAACGTCCCGCACAAAGACCTTCGCCCATCCACGACAGATAATGTTATGCATCTTGTTGTTGTTGGCAGGAGAGCCAGCCAACTCGTATAACTAAAGGAGGCCGAAATGCACGCGTTTTAGCTCACGCAGTCTGGCGTGAGGTCTGGAACATGACAAGGGAATTATAATTGAGATAAACGGACGTAGCTGGTGGAATACTTAACTTTAATCCGTTCATGGAGAACGTCGCTCTTTATGGTACATGATTCACAATATCAATAGTACGGATACTGGCGCCTTGCTAGGTCGTAGCAAATAACGTAGCTGAAGGCTATGCTAACTATCGCCTCGGCAAATGAGAGCGTAGAAGTCAGTGAACCATCGCTAGCATAGTCGGCTGTACAACTGGGGCGAATGCTAGGAAGTCTCTCTAGACCTGCCGTGTGGCGGCGCTCGGTCACTATCATTGATAGTGGCGACACGCGAGTCCGACGTATACTACCGGACCGCGGCCGATTTAAAGGCTACCACCTAGCAAGTGTGGTGTCTGGCGGTGACACCACATTCCTCCCCCGCAAATCGGCGTACGGTTGTGGCATAAGGCTTCCGCCCGCCGTGGGGAGGACCGCATGCCGACGTATGCGACGAGGTGGGGAGCCTAACAACAGGCGAGGCTGTGGCACCCGCACCCTGCCCTTCGGACCGCGGGGAGCTAGGAAACGCCTGAAAACCTGCTCCAGGGTGCACGCCAACATGCGGTGTATGCGCCCATAGAGAGACAGGAGGGGCCGAAGGGTCGACCTCCATCGGGCTGGGGCACCCGACGGGCGAAGACGACATATGGTCCGGAGCGGGCAAGAGTTCCATGTCGGAGGACAACTGGTCACGGGAAGCGATCGGCGGCGCGTGACCCAGGGAGGTGCCCGGCGGTTGCAGCGACGCGTCCACTGCGGGCGTCGCCGGCTGGAGAACAGGCGGCGGCGGCGGCGGCGGCGGCGCGTCGCCATGGGGCAAAATGGAAGGCAGCGTCGGTAACACCTCGGGCTGAGGCGAGCCAGTAGATGGGTCCCCGGGGCGCTGACCGGACAGCACCGTCGCTGAAAGCAGATGGCGAGCGGCATATCCTGTGCGACGACAGAGGCGCAGCTGATTGAGATGCCGACGCACCTCACCAGAGGCCCCCAAAACCAGATACATAGCGCGTCCGAGGCAGCGAAGAGTGCGCCCTTCGAGCCAACGCCGTGAACCTCGATAGCAGCGATAGTAGACAACGTCGCCTGGAGCAAAAGCAGGTGTCTGCCGCTGCACAGGAACCTGATGCGATGGATGTAGCAAAGACATCAAGGTTCGATGATGCCGACCGTGGAGCAACTCAGCCGGCGAGCGACCATCTCGGGGCTGAGAGCGATACGAGGACAAAAAGAGCAATAACGCGTCCTCCCGAGAATGCGAGTCTTTCAACTTCAACATCTGTGACTTGAACGTCCTGACCAATCGTTCAGCGGCACCGTTTGACTGTGGCGAAACCGGCGCGGACGTCAGATGTTGACTACCATTGGCCTTGCAGAATGACTGAAATTCTGCGGACATGAATTGTGGGCCATTGTCGGAAACAATAGTCTGTGGAAGACCTTCAATGCAAAAGATAGCGAATAACGCTTGGATGGTGGCAGATGACGTCGTGGAAAGCATCCGGACAACAAAAGGAAAATTACTGAATGAATCTATCACAACCAACCATCGAGCATTCCCGAATGGACCAGCAAAATCGATGTGTAAGCGTTGCCAAGGGGAAGTGGCTTTTGGCCATGCAAAGAATTTCCGCGGTGGTGCTGATTGTTGTTCGGCACACACACACTGCAAGAAGAGCACATATTCGTAATCGCGGCATCAATTCCGAACCAAGTACAGTGCTGACGAGCAAGTTGTTTCGTTCTCACTATACCCCAATGTCCTTGGTGGAGAAGCTGTAAGACAGAGGACTGTAACGAACGTGGTACCACGACCCTGGACTGATCATTATCATAACGCAACAGCAAAACACCACGTCGTACAAAAAGTCTCCTTGTGAGCAAAAAATCGACGAACCATCGGGTCCCCGATCCGTGAATGACAAGGGCCATTGCGTAGCAATAAAACGCAGAACGGTAGCAAGGACAGAGTCGGCAACTGTGGCTGCAGCTACACGACGAAAATCAATTGGAAACGATTCGACCACGTCATCGGTTTCCGCATCAATGAACACGCAAGCAAGTTCGGAGGAATCGAATGCTCTATCCTCAGCAACAGGCAAGCGGGACAACGCATCGGCGTTTCCGTGCTTACCAGTGGACCGATACAAGACCTCGTAGCGGTACTGCGAGAGGAAAATAGACCAGCGAATGAATTTCTGCGCTGTACGTGGAGGTACAGGCTTGGTCGGATGAAAAAGCGATGTCAAAGGTTTGTGGTCTTTGATTATGAAACTTCGTAACACCAAATACGAGAGCCAATGCTTCTTTCTCGATCTGAAAATAATTTCTTTGCGCCGACGAGAGCAATTTGGACGCAAAGGCAATAGGGCGATCGTGCGATCCATCTTTGTGCGCAAGCACAGCACCGATCCCGAAATCCGATGCATCCACCATTAACAAAAGGGGCTTCTGGGGATCGAATGGCGTAAGGCAAGTACTGGAAAGCAACGCCGATTCCATCCGGCGAAAGGCGCGTTCGCATTCCGTCATCTGGACCAACGGAACAACCTTACGGCGTAAGCGATGAAGTGGAGCTGAAATGGAAGAGGCATGCGGAATATACCTGTTATAATACGTAATCTTTCCCAGCACACACTGTAGCTGCTTCAAATTCTGTGGCGAAGGCAAGTCTTGTATGGCACGAAGGTGCGTGGGACTGGGATTGGGATAGATGCCTTGGGCATTGAGTTCATGTCCCAGGTATGGCAGGTCCCGAGCAAAAAACACACATTTGTCCTTCCGCAAGCGAAGACCATTTTGTCGCAAGACCTGAAATAATGTTCTGAGATTGGCCACATGTTCTTCCCTCTTTCCAGAGATCACAATATCGTCCAGATAATTTGCTGCAGTAGGGACCGACGCACAAACAGTTTGTAGATATTACTGAAACAATGCAGGGGTGGATGCACACCCGAATTGCAGTCGTTTGAATCGATACAAAGCAAGATGCGTGTTAACCACCAAAACGCATTGCGATTCTTCGTCCACCGGTATTTGCAAGTACGCATCTGCGAGGTCCAACTTCGAAAAATATTTACCCGGGCACAGTTTGTCAAAACTGATCTTCCGGAGGAGGGGTAAAGGAAAAGTTGCAATCACTAGTTGTGGATTCACTGTTGCCTTGAAGTCCACACAAAGTCTCAACTTTCCGGAAGGTTTTGGCAAAATTACTAAGGATGAGAAGCCTGCACACGTTCAATTACACCTTGTGATTCGAAATCGTGTAATGTTTTTGCGACCTCATCACGCAATGCGTGGGGAACATTGGGAGCTCTGAAAAATTTCGGTTGCGCGGTTACTTTCAGTTCCTAATGTGCTTTATAGTTCTTAGCGCAACCGAGGCCCGGTGCAAAAATGTCTGCAAATTCTTCACATAGACGAGAAACACTGTCTGAAGGCACTGTCTAGTTCACTGATAGGACCTGGTTTACTATAGACAAGTTAAACAACTGAAATAAATCGAAACCAAACAAGTTCACTGCAGAAGAAGAACGAAGGACGTAAAATGACTCAAGTTTTGTTTGTCCTTTGTATGTTGCAAGAAGGCTGCACTGTCCTAACACAGGGATATCTTGACCGGAATAGCTAGATAATTTAACATTTGCGGTACGCAACGGAGGTGTGCCCAGCAGTTTGTAAGTGTCTTGATTGAGCAGTGAAACTGCAGCTCCGGTATCGAGGTGGAATGGTATTACTTTGCCGTTAATGTCCAAGTCTACAAAAAGTTTGTCCTGCTGACGACAAGAGCGACTGTCTCGTGCAACGTGAACTGACACTGGTACACAGTCACTTGCGAATTGACGGGAGTTCCGGCGATGTCGACGCACACTATTTTTGGGACGAGCACAGTCACTGTTAGAGAGAGTGGCACTGGGCGGAGTGGAATGAACTACATGAATTTCCATGGGCGAAGTTTCGCGAGCCTGAGTATCCTTGGTTCGGTTCCGATTCCGGCGCGAAGCAAAGGGCCTGGAACGGTTTTGAGCTTCCGATCTGAGCTTTTTCTGGCAAACACTTTGAACATGTCCTTTTTTGTTACAATAAAAGCAAATAGCTTGGCGTGACGGGCAATTCTCACGCGAATGTCTAGTAGCACACCGCGGGCATGATTTGATCACTGCATTTGCTTCCCGGCGAGACACACGTGGCTGAGAGCCTGGCGGCAGCGGCGCGGCCGGGCGCGAGGGCTGTTTACTGCTCCGTGCTGCTCGCCCGGCAGGCCGGTTAACCTGACACTGCTTGCGAAGTTTCAAATGATTCCTGACCAAAGTCAAGTGTGTCCTGCCGATCCAATATGTCCATCACTTGTTGAAGGGAGGGATTTACTAGTTTCAAAATCTGTTCCCTTATACGAGCATCAGAAACGTTCTGTGCAATTGCATCACGTACCATACTATCTGAATAAGGGAGTCCACATTGACACTCAAAAGCACAATCCCTAGTAAGGCCCTGCAAGGTTGCAAACCACTCCAGATTAGTCTGACCTGCCGTACGTTTTGCACGAAAGAAGGTATACCGTTTGGCAACTACGTTGACTGATTATTTGAAATATGCATCTAATGCAGACAAAATTTCTTCGTAGGACAGAGTTGCTACGTCGCTTCGGGGAAATAATTTGACTATTACACGGTACGTACTCACGCCGACGGATGGAAGGAGAAAAGGCTGCCGCTCGTTACCTTGAATTCTGTAGGCGGCGAGATGGAATCCAGATTGGCGTGACCACTCCGTCCAGCTTTCCAGTGCAGCATCAAAAGGTCGAAAAGTGGGAGTAACAGCGTGTTGTGGCTGCGCTAGCGGTGGAGCGGCTGCTGCCGCATCGTTTTGCATCGCACGTTGACCCTGGACGAGCTGTCCAAGGGCATCCAGTAAGGCCTGCGTCTGCTGATTCTGTAAGCGATAAAATTCGGACTGTACATCTGGAGATTGTGGCAAAGCCATTACACAAGTAAATCAGGGCAATTCAGATAAGAACACTTTTACTCTCGTCGCCAATGTTGTGGTTGTCAGGAGAGCCAACTCGTATAACTAAAGGAGGCCGAAATGCACGCGTTTTAGCTCACGCAGGCTGGCGTGAGGTCTGGAACATGACAAAGGAATTAGAATTGAGAAAAACGGACGTAGCTGGTGGAATACTTAACTTTAATCCATTCATGGAGAACGTCGCTCTTTATGGTACATGATTCACAATATCAATAGTACGGATACTGGCGCCTTGCTAGATCGTAGCAAATAACGTAGCTGAAGGCTATGCTAACTATCATCTCGGCAAATGTGAGCGTAGAAGTCAGTGAACCATCGCTAGCAAAGTCGGCTGTACAACTGGGGCAAGTGCTAGGAAGTCTCTCTAGACCTGCCGTGTGGCGGCGCTCGGTCACTATCATTGATAGTGGCGACACGCGGGTCCGACGTATACTACCGGACCGCGGCCGATTTAAAGGCTACCACCTAGCAAGTGTGGTGTCTGGCGGTGACACCACACATCTCGTGGAACACCGATAGTGTGGTGTCTACGAATTGCTTCCTCGAGGTGTAACCATCATTGGTGACATTTATTGCCAACAACTAAGAAGACTTGCAAGGCACAATCGCCGGCCGGAGTGGCCGAGTGGCTCTAGGCGCTTCAGTCTGGAACCACGCGGCCGCTAGTAGATTATGACAGCGTTTTGATTTCTGTCAAAAATTACGCGAGACTCTGAAAAACAAATTTTTGTTGCCCCTGTAAGGCGTTCAATAAGCAACCAGCAACTGGATTGTGTTCCGGGATGGTTGCTTAGTAATATAGATATAGAAAATATCAAACGAAATACCACCCACTTTTAGACAGCAGTTGCTCTTGGGTGATAAAACTGAAAACAATCCATGTAGCCAAATACTGTCAAACTGGATACAAGCAAACGATTTACAAACATGTCCGCCTCATCAAATCTGCTGTGAATTCCATTAACAGCTCGCATTTAATGACGAAAACAACTTGAGCACCCTTACAGTGTTACACTCTTTTAACGATTTAAGAAGCTGCAAACTATATATATAAAACCGTCAATGTTTTAATTGGTTTGATGCGGCCCGCCACGAATTCCTCTCCTGTGCCTCTTTATCTCAGAGTAGCAGTTGCTTTTCTTCTGTTCCGGTTTTCCTACAGTCCATGTTTGACTACCATACAATGCTGTGCTCCAAACATACATTTCAGAAACTTCTTCCTAAAATGTAGGCCTGTGTTTGATACTAGCAGACTTCTCTTGGCCAGAAATGCCCTTTTTGCCCGTCATCCTTGCTCCATGCATCATCGATTGTTTTGCAGTCCGTTAACTTCATCTATTTCGTGATCACCTGTTCTGATAGTAAGTCACTTAGACTCCAAATAAAGGAAATAATGCTCAATATGTTGTATTTATGAAACATCAGAAATAAAATTATGTACGTTTATTAGTTTGCAGTTGTTTATTTACACGTACTAGGATGATTATTTACAAATTCCTCATAGACGCTCTAAGTACAATGCTTTCCTGTAAATTTCCGTTTTCATATCTTTTCTGAAAATTGTCACCATTGGTTCGGATTATTTACAGTGTAAATAAGGTATCCGCCCAGCGGATTTGTGTCGAGGTCCGGTGAGCTGATCAGTCTGTGGATGGTTTTTAGGCGGTTTTCCATTTGCCTCGGCGAATGCGGGCTGTTTCTCCTTATTCCGCCTCAGCTACACTATGTCGACGATTGCTGCGGAAACAAGTTCTCCACGTACGCGTACATCACCATTACTCTGCCATGCAAACAAAGGAGTTACGCTCGTCTCGTGTGAGACGTTCCCTGCGAGGGGGGGGGGGGGGGAGGGGGGGCGGGGGCCGAGCCGCACAGTAACCCTGGGTACGGTGTGGGACGGCGGAGGGGCTAAGTGGAAAAAAATGGCTCTGAGCACTATGGGACTTAACTTGTAAGGTCATCGGTCCCCTACAACTTAGAACTACTTAAACTACCCTAAGGACATCACACACATGCATGCCCGAGGCAGGATTCGAACCTGCGAGCGCAGCGGTCGCGCGGTTCCAGGCTGTAGCGCTTAGAACCGCTCGGCCACCCAGGCCAGCGAGCTAAGTGGACTGCGGGTTGTGGACCACTGCGGCTGCGGCGGGGACGGAGCCTCTCCGTCGTTTCTAGGTCCCCGGTTAAGTGTCCCTCTTGATAAGTATGGAGGTGTGATTACACATGTCAATCACATCGCGATTACGGGCAGCATGGGGTTCACGCCTGAGCCTCAGGACGCGCGCTAGCAGCGCATGTCAGGTGTTTCAACCGTCAACTTCGCGTCTCAGTATCTCGGGATGTAATGGGAATATTGCGATGAAATCGACGCCATTGTGTATGTGCTTTGTCATGCTATAGATTGCTGAAGAAAACATATTGGAGGTCCATCTAAAAAAACATAAGTTTCTGTTAAAAAACACATATGCTTTCGTTTTAGAATGTTTCCAAATATGTACAGTCATGGGCCCCAGCCCTACATTGATACCGGTGAAAGTCGTTTTACAATAGCTATTATTGTTCCAGAGATATTCTTGGTGGACAAGATAGCTGGGACACCCTGTATAGCCCCTCTATCGAATGCACTAGAAAGGAAAGGAGTCGACAATAAAAACTCCACATACGTAAATTGGCGGATGACGTTATCATTGGGAACTTTGCATGTGACTTCATTATTTTTTATTACGGTAAAAGTAAAGGCAGCTCAAGATATCTTTAGCACCCTCTCGTTGAGGTTTTTCTGTATCCATCACTGCCCCTCACGAGCATAATCTGATAGCGCTCCATTATGACAGTCACAAAAAACAGCATCACCTTACCTGTCGATGGCTGGATCTTCGCCTTTTCCAGCGGTGGTGAATCCACTTGTTTCCACAGCTTGCTTCCTCGTCTGGCTCAGTGCCATGGTGATACACCCACTAGTTGTCCATAGTGATTATGCTGTTAAGGAAGAAAGTCATACGGACTGTCTTCAGTTAAAACTCCTGGGCTGAGATCCCGGAAGTCTTAACCACATTGTACGACCACATGGAATGCTTTGACACAGATGCAACATCACCACTGCTGCTACCGCTTAGGTCCCGTGGGCTTTTTGAATAGGTCTGAGCTGTCGCGCAACCCAGCGGGCAGCGACCTTAGCTGTGATTTGCACTGGCACCTCGATTGTGATATACCTCTCGATAAGCACAAGGCCCACCTTTTCTCTCGCGATTCTCTTTCCTTCACGCTGAGTGAACGTGGAGCGAGGACTTAGATTAAGTGATAAGCGTCAAGGCCACGAAAATATTTGACAAAACTAAACAGGCTCTTTATTGATCTTTGAGAATATGTAAACACATAGCACAAGAAAATCAATGAGCAAAGAGAGAAACATCTGACTACCAACATTATCATTTCATAATAGGAAAAACACTTCAAATTTAATTTTACAGCGATGCTGTTCCGACCCACAGAGAACGGATTCTCACATTGACCCCTTGGACAATTAAGTGCCAAATAAAACAGAGGCAAAACATAAAATGTTAAGACCAGCTAGAATCGGCCACACATATCCTATGTAGGAAAATTCTAAGGATACCTTTAAACAACTGAGCAGCGAGATCTTAAATAATGGAACATTTAAGTTAGCTCTAGATAATACACTGAAGAGCCAAAGAAACTGGTGCACCTGATTAATACCGTGCCGGCCGGGGTGGCCGAGCGGTTCTAAGCGCTACAGCATGGAACCGCGCGACCGCTACGGTCGCAGGTTCGAATCCTGCCTCGGGCATGGATGTGTGTGCTGTTCTTAGGTTAGTTAGGTTTAAGTAGTTCTAAGTTCTAGGGGACTGATGAACACAGCAGTTAAGTCCCATAGTGCTCAGAGCCATTTTGAACCTAATACCGTGTAGGGCACCGCGAGCACGCAGAAGTGGCGCAACACGACGTGGCATGAACTCGACTAATGTGTGAAGTAGTGTTGGAAGGAATTGAGACCATCAATACTGCAAGGCTGTCCATAAATCAATAACAGTACGAGGGGGTGGACATCTCTTCTGAACAGCACGTTGCACGGCATTCCAGAAATGCTCAATAACATTCCTGTCCTGTTTGGTGGCCAGCGAAAGAGTTTATACTCAGAAGAGCCTTCTTTGAGCCACTGTGTAGCAATTCTGGATGTGTGGGGGTGATGCATTTCCTGCTGAAACTGTCCAAGTCCTTCGAACAATGCACATGGATATGAATGAATGCAGATGATTAGGCAGGATGCTTACGCATGTGTCACATGTCAGAGTTGTATCTAGACATATCAAGGGATCCATATCACACTATCTGCACACCCTCCACATCACCAGAGCCTTCACCAACTTGAAGAATCCCCTTCTGACATTCAGGGTCCATGGATTCATGAGGTTGTCTCCATACCCGTAAACATCCATCCGCTCGTGTCCGACCAGGCAACATTTTTCCAGTCATCAACAGTCTGATCTCGGTGTTGACGGGCCCAGGAGAGGCATAAAGCTTTGTATGGTGCAGTCATCAAGGATACACGAGTGGTCCTTCTGCTCCGAAAGCCCATAACTATGATGTTTCGTAGAATGGTTCGCACGCTGACACTTTCTGATAGCCCAGCATTGAAATCTACAGCAATTTGCGGAGGGGTTTCACTTCTCTCACGTTGAACGATTCTATTCAATCGTCGTTGGTCCCGTTCTTGCAGGATCTTTTTCCGGCCACAGCGATGTCGGAGATTTGATTTTTACCGGATTCCTAATGTTCACGGTACACTCGTGAAATGGTCGTATGGGAAAATCCCTCTTCATCGCCACCGCTGAGATGCTGTGTCCCATCGCTCGTGGCTCGTGCGCCGACTATAACACAACATTCACTCACTTAAATTGTGATAACCTGCCATTGTAGCAGCAGTAAGCGATCTAACAACTTCGCCAGACACTTGTTGTCTTATATAGGCGATGCCGACCGGAGCGCGGTATTCTGCCTGTTTACGTATTTGAATATGCATGCCAACACCAGTTTCTTTGGCGCTTCAGTGTATAATCGTATGAGAAATCAAAATTAGCCAGAATGCTATGGTCCTTTAATACTAATTGATTATTCAACGTGAACTGTGCCTTTTCTATTTTATATCTAAAAATTTCTGCTTCCTCTAATACAATAAAAAATATAGCTTTCTTGTTTTTAAGGAAATATTTTTAAATATCCTTAAAACAAGGAACCTTAGAAAACTAAACAAAAAGTAAAATTTAACTATAAGTAATGAACACTTTAAGAACATTTAAACAACACGTATCTACTGGAAAACCTCAACGTCATGAATTTAACTAAGCTAAAGTTTACAGCGATCTGAATAATTCCATTGCTGCACAACAGCAGACAAATGATTTACAGGGAAGAGCTTAACATGCTAATGACCAACAATCAAGATGCTGTGATAGTACACAGCAACTCACGATGAGGTAAATAAGAAATTTCAGTTCCACAACCTAACGTTCCTGGTAATGTTAGAGCTCCACAACTTAGAAGTTAATCAGAGAGCAAAATGGCAATCAGAAACTAATAATTAAAACCACAATAAAATGTACAGACGATATTCAAAGTGAATACTCTAAACAATAACACACGGAGAAAGTGGCGCAAGTCAGACAGCTAGTTTTGAAGCGGACAACTCATGCATCGAACACACGCGAAGCTCACCTTTTACAAACAGCACTTTCGGTCACAAAAGACCACCCCCATGAACCATGGACCTTGCCGTTGGTGGGGAGGCTTGCGTGCCTCAGCGATACAGATAGCCGTACCGTAGGTGCAACCACAACGGAGGGGTATCTGATGAGAGGCCAGACAAACGTGTGGTTCCTGAAGAGGGGCAGCACCCTTTTCAGTAGTTGCAGGGGCAACAGTCTGGATGATTGACTGATCTGGCCTTGCAACATTAACCAAAACGGCCTTGCTGTGCTGGTACTGCGAACGGCTGAAAGCAAGGGGAAACTACGGCCGTAATTTTTCCCGAGGGCATGCAGCTTCACTGTATGATTAAATGATGATGGCGTCCTCTTGGGTAAAATATTCCGGAGGTAAAATAGTTCCCGATTCGGATCTCCGGGTGGGGACTACTCTAGAGGATGTCGTTATCAGGAGAAAGAAAACTGGCGGTCTACGGATCGGAGCGTGGAATGTCAGATCCCTCAATCGGGGAGGTAGGTTAGAAAATTTAAAAAGGGAAATGGATAGGTTAAAGTTAGATATAGTGGGAATCAGTGAAGTTCGGTGGGAGGAGGAACAAGACTTCTGGTCAGGTGACTACAGGGTTATAAACACAAAATCAAATAGGGGTAATGCAGGAGTAGATTTTATAATGAATAGGAAAATAGGAATGCAGGTAAGCTACTACAAACAGCATAGTGAACGCATTATTGTGGCCAAGATAGATACGAAGCGCACACCTACTACAGTAGTACAAGTTTATATGCCAACTAGCTCTGCAGATGAGGAAGAAATTGAAGAAATGTATGATGAAATAAAAGAAATTATTCAGACAGTAAAGGGTGATGAAAATTTAATAGTCATGGGTGACTGGAATTCGGCAGTAGGAAAAGGGAGAGAAGGAAACGTAGTAGGTGAATATGGATAGGGGCTAAGAAATGAAAGAGGAACCCGCCTGGTAGAATTTTACACAGAGCACAACTTAATCATAGCTAACGCTTGGTTCAAGAATCATGAAAGAACGTTGTATACATGGAAGAACCCTGAAGATACTAAAAGGTGTCAGATAGATTATATAATGGCAAGACAGAGATTTAGGAACCAGGTTTTAAATTATAAGACATTTCCAGGGGCAGATGTGGACTCTGACCACAATCTATTGGTTACGACCTGTAGATTAAAACTGAAGAAACTGCAAAAAGGAGGAAACTTAAGGAGATGGGACCTGGATAAACTGAAAGAACCAGAGGTTGTACAGAGTTTCAGGGAGAGCGTAAGGGAACAATTGACAGGAATGGGGGAAACAAATACAGTAGAGGAAGAACGGGTAGCTTTGAGGGACGAAGTAGTGAAGGCAGCAGATAATCAAGTAGGTAAAAAGACGAGAGTTAGTAGAAATCCTTGGGTAACAGAAGAAATATTGAATTTAATTGATAAAGGAGAAAATATAAAAATGCAGTAAATGAAGCAGGCAAAAAGTAATACAAACGTCTTAAAAATGAGATCGACAGGAAGTGCAAAATGGCTAAGCGGGGATGGCTAGAGGACAAATGTAAGGATGTAGAGGCTTATCTCACTAGGGTAAGATAGATACTGCCTACAGAAAAATTAAAGAGACCTTTGGAGATAAGAGAACCACTTGTATGAACATCAAGGGCTCAGATGGAAACCCAGTTCTAAGCAAAGAAGGGAAAGCAGAAAGGAACCACTTGTATGAACATCAAGAACTCAGATGGAAACCCAGTTCTAAACAAAGAAGGTAAAGCAGAAAGGAACCACTTGTATGAACATCAAGAGCTCAGATGGAAACCCAGTTCTAAGCAAAGAAGGGAAAGCAGAAAGGTGGAAGGAGTATATAGAGGGTCTATACAAGGACGATGTACTTGAGGACAATATTATGGAAATGGAAGAGGATGTGGATGAAGATAAAATGAGAGAGTTTGACAGAGCACTGAATGACCTAAGTCGAAACAAGGCCCCCGGAGTAGACAACAGTCCATTGGAACTACTGACGGCCTTGGGAGAGCCAGTCCTGACAAAACTCTACCATCTGGTGAACAAGATGTATGAAACAGGCGAAATACCCGCAGACTTCAAGAAGAATATAATAATTCCAATCCCAAAGAAAGCAGGTGTTGACAGATGTGAAAATTACCAAACAATCAGTTTAATAAGCCACAGCTGCAAAATACTAACACGAATTCTTTACAGACGAATGGAAAAACTAGTAAAAGCCGACCTCGGGGAAGATCAATTTGGATTCTGTAGAAATGTTGGAACACGTGAGGCAATACTGACCTTACGACTTATCTTAGAAGAAAGATTAAGAAAAGGCAAACATACGTTTCTTGCATTAGTATACTTGGAGAAAGCTTTTGACAATGTTGACTGGAATACTCTCTTTCAAATTCTTAAGGGGTAAAATACAGGGAGCGAAAGGCTATTTACAATTTGTACAGAAACCAGATGACAGTTATAAGAGTCGAGGGACATGAAAAGGAAGCAGTTGTTGGGAAGGGAGTAAGACAGGGTTGTAGTCTCTCCCCGATGTTATTCATTGTGTATATTGAGCAAGCAGCAAAGGAAACAAAGGAAAAATTCGGGGTAGGTATTAAAATCCATGGAGAAGAAATAAAAACTTTGAGGTTCGCCGATGACATCGTAATTCTGTCAGAGACAGCAAAGGACTTGGAAGAGCAGTTGAATGGAATGGGCAGTGTCTTGAAAGCAGGATTTAAGATGAACATCAACAAAAGCAAAACGAGGATAATGGAATGTAGTCGAATTAAGTCGTGTGCTGCTGAGGAAATTAGATTAGGAAATGAGACACTTAAAGTAGTAAAGGAGTTTTGCTATTTGGGGAGCAAAATAACTGATGATGGTCGAAGTAGAGAGGATATAAAATGTAGACTGGCAATGGCAAGGAAAGCGTTTCTGAAGAAGAGAAATTTGTTAACATCAAGTATAGATTTAAGTGTCAGGAAGTCATTTCTGAAAGTATTTGTATGCAGTGTAGCCATGTATGGAAGTGAAACATGGACGATAAATAGTTTGGACAAGAAGAGAATAGAAGCTTTTGAAATGTGGTGCTACAGAAGAATGCTGAAGATTAGATGAGTAGATCACATAACTAATGAGGAAGTATTGAATAGAATTGGGGAGAAGAGAAGTTTGTAGCACAACTTGACCAGAAGAAGGGATCGGTTGGTAGGACATGTTCTGAGGCATCAAGGGATCACCAATTTAGTATTGGAGGGCAGTGTGGAGGGTAAAAATCGTAGAGGGAGACCAAGAGATGAATACACTAAGCAGATTCAGAAGGATGTAGGTTGCAGTAGGTACTGGGAGATGAAGAAGCTTGTACAGGATAGAGTAGCTTGGAGAGGTGCATCAAACCAGTGTCAGGACTGAAGACCACAACAACAACAACAACAACAACAACAACAAAAACAACATGTGGCCACCATACTGTAGGAGTGTAATGCTGGCCGAGGTGGTCTCGCGGTTCTAGGCGCGCAGTCCGGAACCGTGCGACTGCTACGGTCTCAGGTTCGAATCCTGCCTCGGGCATGGATGTGTGTGATGTCCTTAGGTTAGTTAGGTTTAAGTAGTTCTAAGTTCTAGGGGACTAATGACCACAGCAGTTAAGTCCCATAGTGCTCAGAGCCATTTGAACCATTTTTTGAGTGTACCATGTCACACGTCGTCCTGAAATGACTAAGTACGTTCGTTCGAAGTCCAACAAATGATTCATCTCTGCCAAGAACCATCACGTCACGTAAATCACAAGGGACGCCGGTCACGAGGATACATAGTCTGCCCGTAGCTGAGTGAGAATGAGGTTTGCCCCCTCGCACCTAGCAAACGCGGGCATCAGCGTTACCACGGCTGCGACTACATTCTTTCAGCGGACTCTGCGCGCAGCTCATACATAAACATTAACTGACGTCCATAGCATGTTGCAGCCATGGGGCAGCACTTCTCTGTTTCAATGCACGGGTCAGCTCCTCTCGCGCGCCTCAGTTCGCCGCTAGAAGAATCCTTGCCAAGACCCACGGCGGCTTCCCCAGAGAAACCACAGCCAACGTTAGGCGAATGCTGTCATATGTAAAAATCAAATCGACTAATGCACTAGAGACTCAGACAGCAGCAGACTGATTCAGAGAGAGTTCGTGCTTCGCCATTTATACATGATTGACCACAGCTGTAGCGTTTGTACCCAGCGTCATACGATTGTGCTTTATTTCTGCGCGCCTCCCCTAACTCAGCAGATTTTTCGGGAAAACTAAGGTTTCCGCAAGACTGTTTGTTGGGACGCTCTCCTGAATATGGTTTGTCTTCGTCAAGTTTACCTCCTGAAGTATTGGGGAACGTTCAGTCTGAGGACGACCTCGATAATATAATTAAAGAAGTGAGTGTTAGCAGTGAGAGAGGAACCGAAACCTTGCAAGAAAATCGTAATATCAAATATCCGTAATAACAGAAACATACCAACAGGACCAGATGTTGATACGAGGGAGAAAGACTGTGTTCCAGACAGCAGTCAATACTGCCTGACTGATTCAGACGAGTCAACTCGTGCTATTAAAAAAATACAGAACTGAGGATTACAAGTACTTAGAAGAACAAGCACAAAGAATGCAACAGTGCTCAGGTCGTCCTTTTGCTCCAGTGGAAAAGGGAAGGAGAGGAGATTCACAGTCGTTCCTCGTCCTCGAAACAACGGCTGATGACGGGTCGACGGAATCGGTACGCTGAGCCTGCTTTACGCAAGGTAATTAACTGATTGTTTTTAACACTTCGGAAAGAGACGATACGATATGCGACTGCGACAGCATTTTGTCTCAGGTCCTAGTTTAGTACTTACCCACTTACACCCAGACCTCCAGATGTCAGACTCTCCGATCGGTACCAAACACTGTGTGTCGATAGAGTATCAACCAAAACACTGATTTAGTTAGTGCTGTGTGCTCTTGTCCAGTAGAAGGTGCGTAAATGGTAATTAAAAGTAACACCGAAACAACGGAGTATATGCAAAGCATATCTGTTATTTCTGAATGCGAAGGTCTCTTGAAGGTGAGTTGGTAGAGCGTCAGATGGACGTGTTATGTGCCTTGAGTTCGAAACCCTCTGGTGGTGATTTTCTTAATCACATTACGCTTGAAATTGTTATATGGGAGAACCTTTTTCTGCAATGTAAAAGGACGTTTCGGAGTTTGTAGAACTGCTCTTTTGGCAGTCTGTCTTCGCTTCGTTCGTTAAAAGTAACAAACCTACAGTGCACATTTGTATACATAGTGTGGTGTTATCTATACAAATGTACGCTACATGTTTGCTACTTTCAACTAACAAAGTGCAAGCAGACTCCCAAAAGAACAGTGATACAAACTCCGAAACGTCGTTTTACATAGCAGAAAAATGTGCTCCCATATAACAATTTCAAGCACAATCTGATGAAAAAAATCACCACCTGTGGGTTCCGAACTCGTGACCCATAGCATGTCGATCTGCCGCTCTACCAACTTTCTTTTCCTTAAATCTCATTTTGTTCGCCTTCGTTCGCTGCATCTGCTCGTAGCGGACGTCGTAAGACACCCCTTTAAGTTCGTCGTTCATCGGTTCACTCAGTTTTTTTTTTTTTATTACAGAGGGCAGTTAACCCTCTGACCGAACACGCTGAGTTACCGTGTCGGCGCCAACTCATTTACCAGAGATCTTCACAACCAGGAATCACAGATACGGTTTGCGTATATTCCGCTGTTCTGTTGTTACTTTTAAATACCGTCTACTCACCTTCTGCTGCGTATATTCCGCTGTTCTGTTGTTACTTTTAAATACCACCTACTCACCTTCTGCTGGACGACAGCACGTAGCACTAGCTAAATCGGTGTTTTGGTTGATACTCTATCGACACACAACGTTTGGTACCGATCTCAGTGTCTGACATCTGGAGGTCTGGGGTGTTAGAATAATCTCAGATGCGGCTGGTCCTGGCGGAGGTTCGAGTCCTCCCTCGGGCATGGGTGTATGTGTTTGTCCTTAGTATAATTTCGTTTAAGTAGTGTGTAAGCTTAGGGACTGATGACCTTAGCAGTTAAGTCCCATAAGATTTCACTTTCATTTGAACATTTGAATAATCTCAGAGGAGTAAGCTGCAGCAGAGAAAACTATTGTTCGGAGGACAGTTACAACGTCTCAGTCGATGGGAAGTGGCCAGGGATTCTTCAGGCGCGACTGCCAGCACAAATGTCAGACTCTGAGATGTTTCCGCAAAACGAAAAATGTGTTTTGCAATTCTAAGTGCCATGGTACGCGTCTTTGCAATAAATGAATTTTACACAATATGATTCCGTTTTCACATTGCAGGTCATAAAATGCCATTTTCGAAAGATAACTATATTTCGTTATTGCAACCATGTTTCACACTCCCTATTTCTTAGCGCTGGTATACTATCCCCAGTGAATGTGGATTGTTTGGCAGAACTGGAGTGAATAATACACTGAAGGATAGATGAAGTCTGGGCTAGAGGTATACAAATACGTTTGTATTTCAGTACCTATTGAAGTTTATAGGATAAGTTGTCCAACATTGTACACAGGAGCTCAAACATTTTTATGTATGTCGGTGCAGTTCAGTGGGCGCACCGTTCGTAGCTCGACAGACATCGAAACGTTACTCCACTTCTCGCCACATTTTCGTGAGCATGACCTGTTCAAAATGGTCCAAATAACTCTGAGCACTATGGGACTTAACATCTGAGGTCATCAGTCCCCTAGAACTTAGAATTACTTAAACCTAAAAAAACCTAAGGACATCACCCATATCCATGCTCGAGGCAGGATTCGAACCTGCGACCGTAGCGGTCGCGAGGTTCCAGACTGTAGCGCCTAGAACCGCTCGGTCACTCTGGCCTGCAGCATGACCGACGTTACGGCCTCTAGTGCGGCGTAGATCTGTTGTCTCAAATCTACCAGATATCAAACTCTTTTTCAGTAAACAATGTCCCTGATAGCCCACATGCAAAAAAATGGCTCTGAGCACTATGGGACTTAACATCTGTGGTCATCAGTCCCCTAGAACTTAGAACTACTTAAACCTAACTAACCTAAGGACATCACACACATCCATGCCCGAGGCAGGATTCGAACCTGCGACCGTAGCGGTCGCGTGGTTCCAGACTGAAGCGCCTAGAACCGTCGGCCACACGGGCCGGCAGCCCACATGTACAGAACTCCAATGGAGTCAGATCGAAAGAATGAGAGGGCAGGCAATGGGAAACGCCCCCCCCCCCCCCCCCCCCGCCCTTTCCGATCCAACGTTCGGGAAACGTGACTCGTGGTGAAAAGTGGTAACATCCCCTTGATAATGGGGAGGGGAGCGCCATGCTGGTCAAAAATGACGTCGCGAGACATCTGTTTTTTTGTTTGTTTTTTTTTAATTTGCGGTAAGTTCCTACGCGACAAACTGCTGATGTCATCGGTCCCTAGGCCTACATACTACTTAATCTAACTTACGCTAAGGACAACACACGCGCGCACACACACACACACACACACACACGGCCGAGGAGGACTCGAACCTACGACGGGGGTGGGGGGGGGGGGGGGGGTAGTCGCGCGCGAACTGTGTCAAGGTGCCCGAGACCGGCTACCCCGTGCGGCGTAGATATCTATGGAACTGTATAGCTAGCCAACGTGTCAACATAAAATTCATTAAAATTTGAGAAGAATAGTGACGTCCAGTCCTACAGCTGTCAGTGGCTCAAAAAGCAGTTAACATTTCGTCAACAAAAATTTTTGACCATTTACCCAGTGTAATATGTATCACTGGTAGTAAAGCAAGTTTTAAATATAATGTTGAATCATTTCTTCTGTAAAACTTATTCTATTCCACAGAATAATTTTTATTCAAGAATTGCTAGCCCATAGTTTTAAGTGTAAGTTGCATAAGTTGGACTGAAAAATTAGTTAACTTCAGGCTAGTACACCATTTAGGAACTTACAAATGGCCAGCACGTAGCCAGTCACTGACACCAATCATATACACGTATCCTGCAAACTTACAGCCACTGTCGTCTTTCGTCAATGTATTCTTCAAAGACGTGTAGCAGAATATTGTAAAGGTTGTTCTGTGGCTTATTGAGTCCTGAACCCAGGTGTCGTTTTCTTGTAGCTGGGAACGACGAAGGAGAAAAGCCAGCTGTAGCTGTCTCAGTGGTTTTTACATAACGGCTGCGGGCGCACGGGCACTCCAAGGCTGTGACGTGTTTCGTAAACACCGCGGAGCTCAGCCACGCTAATGCTTATTAGTCGTAAGTAAGAAGCTGCACAAAAAAGCTATCATTACTGCTGTTGGATACTTTTCTGGCTCTTAAATGTAATTGTTTTCTCACCGCCGGTCCTTGGACGGGGAATTAGTCGCTTATTCGTATAAGACGGACTCCCTCAACAACCTAAGGTGCATTACGTACAAACATTCACTTTAATGTCCTTGGTGGATGTTGTTTAATGGATATCATGCCTTGATGCAAGACAAATTTCTGTGCGCAAAGTTTCGTTGCCTAATACTGGAGATATTTTCAGAGGCCAAGAAGCCTCAGATAGCAACTCAACACAGGCTCAGAAGGTGACCATACGAACTTCCTCTCGCCGATTTTATTCATATTGACAAGCTGTTTAGGGTACGAATAGGACATCATATGTAAATAGCAAGACGCAGCTCTCAAACAATTGAGCATTTTACACTTATTTACACATTTCTTATGGATAGTAGTGCTCAAGGATTCTGCAGCCAAGCATGTAAGCACATAGTTTCATTAAGTACGAAGTCTGTGGATCGACTATCGCTTCCGGTACTTTTTTTAAAATTTATTTCAGTCCGAAGTAATTTCAACAACAGGTATGTGTGCTACGCCGCAAAATTGTGTGATGACCTAGAACCGCTTTCAAATGTAACCGAAGTTTGTTTTCCAATAGACTTATTGAAAAACCATGCACATGCGTGAGATTCGGCATTCACTGCAACTACTGTATTCCGCAATGATTATTGTTTCCCGTGTTTCTGTGATCATTATCACCCTGATTCTTACGGTGCTCAGTAGGTTACACATTATACTTGCCATACATGTAGATAAAATAATATCTAATTCAAACTTCTTGTGTATCGTTTTTTCCATTGTCATCACGAATTTTTTTCCTCCTTTCTTCATGACAAAGATAATGGAAATAAAAAAATGAATCATTCAACAAGGACAATTTGCACAGTCATAACGTGGAAAAGAAGAAGTGCAGCCACGGATATTCGATCCATGGACCGCTTTAACTAGACGGCTGCGGAGTTCTTGAGCGCTACCAACCATGCCAAACATAGAAATACGCGTAAAATTTTCAAACTCAAGTTTCTCGAAAACGGTGGAGAGTTGGGTCTCCCTGTTTATTTACGTTGAAGCTGTAGTTGTGCCCTACACATCCTGTCGATATGAATCAGATCGGAGAGGGAAAGTTTGTACATTCCCATTTTCAGCAAAATCGAACTGTATATACATAAACAGGCAACGGTCGGGTCATCACGTATGATAACCGAATACGTCGACGAATGTTAACATAGTGTTCGCTTCATCTAGTACTAAAACCCACAACTTTTCTAATTTTAATTCTTTTTTTCTTTTTGTTAAAGTTGTTTTTGTACATTTTAATTTCTATGGCCTCGCATTACGTCTTAGTGTAGTAAATATTCGACCTTCACAAAAATACAGTCTCAGAGAAACGAATTTGGTCCCAATGCATCATCTGGCCCTGGCGTTTTGTCAGTGTTTCCCAATCAATTATTAGTCTTCTGATAATCAAGACTGTATTCACATGACGAAAACATGACGCGCGTTTTCAAATCGAGTATTTAGACATCTAACACTCAGCTTACAACCGAAAACATGAATCGCGTTAACTCGCTTTGACGTTCACGCGCGTTTGGGAAGATAGCGTCCGTGTGCTGATCAGCTGACCGCGCGTTTCCGTCTTGAGCAGACGTATTTTGTTTGTTTTTCCGTTATTTTTCTTGTTGGTCGTTCCGAAAAAAGAACTACTAATTGACGAAATTAAAAAAAAAGGCCAGCAGTTTGGAATATAGCGTCGGAATCATAAAATTTTGAGACGGCGAGCTGGGGGTGAATTGGTTTTGATGTTCTGAGATGGAAAAGACTCAATAAAAATTGTAAGTAAGAAAAAAATTATCTTTAACAAGAACAATTTCGTTCATATCATACGGTCTGCGTTTTCAAGTCTACCTCCATTAACAAAATAGTAAATTTAGCGCGAACGTTATCTGATGATGAAGTGGGTCGTCCATTGTGGCACCATTTATACTAGTGAGGTTACCTTTTAATTCGTCTTAGAGTTTAAATCCGTCTCTCATTTCAACGTAGTTGTGATATACTGTAATCGTTTTTACAACGTGATCGACACCTATATGTAATAGGCTATGTAGTATTCTCCACTTATTACACGCTATACCAAAACTACACTCAAAGTAGCTACGGGATAAAGTATCTGATAGTTAAATAATACTTCGTTCATAGGTCAGCAGTTATACAACGTAGATGTAGAGTCTCATTAGATTTTCCATCAGACCAAATATCTCATCGTCGACGATCACGTAGCGAAGTGCCATGTCACGGTTTCCTGTTAAAGGTTTTCATTTTGATATGTACTACGATTTTCCAGTGAATTTTTCGCGTAGAACGAAATGTCTGAAAATTCCTGAGTCGCTGTCTTACCCATAAGCGTAAATGTCTACTCACTATTGTGATAGAATCAGTCAGCGCTAAGCGCTCTAGAGAATAATCTATAAGTGTAGTACAGGAAAAATGTACCGCATTTTATATTCTGACATTTTACCCTCGAGAGTTCCGATGCAGTAATGAGAAAACATTGCGCACAATTCAGATTCTCTAGATATTTCAGTCCATTTTTCTTCATATGGTGGTAGCCTCACAATCTCCGTTAATTCTATCCAGATAACTTTGCATACATACTTGACGAATTATCCCAGAAATAATCGATTTCCTAATTTCATATGGATGGTTTAGCTCTGCCACTGAACAACAGCCTGCAAAATATCCGAAATCAAACACACTGCGAGACACTGCACCTACTGGCACGATCTACCGTTCGTCATCTGAATTATCTTGAGATTCGATCGTGCGTTAATGTGCGACTAGCATTTCACATCTGAACTCCTCCTAACCAAAATATTAACGCTTCTTTCTGTGGTTCCTATGTACGAGGGCACATCAAAAAGATGATCCACATGTCGCTTCACGCTAACGCCATTGCGCAACAACAGTGTTCATTGTCATCAGTGAGTACAGAGACGTTTCTACTACGGGATGGATAACAAGGCAGCACTGTGAGAATGAAGTGGCGCAGCAAATGGAAACGTTATGCTAAGTTGAAGTACGCGGACAGTACGAATCTTGTGTGCAAAACGTCTAAATCGCACACAAACTCTCCGTGAAATTACAGTCTAACGTAGCAGTCACGACACTGTCTCGTTTTTGCTCTCCCATGGCGATAGCAGCGCTCCAAGCGGCCATCATGGGACACTTCTTAATACGATACTGGATGAGTGCTACTAACATCTCTATTAATTTGCATCATAGTTTTTACAATAAGGATGTATGTAGTGCCATAAAATTCGGCAATGACTAGAAAATGACGCCACATTTGTCATTATTTAGTTTCCAAAATACCCTCGGTGGTACGAAATTATACAGTACTGTTTTCTTACGATTATCTTGTAATGTACAGACATTTATTGAATAATGCCATTTTTCTTTACACTACACTTCCAGTCAAATCTGTGGATCTGTAATGTAGGAAACCTAGATGGAACGTAATAACTACATTTTTTAAAAAAATTGCGAAATAAGCGTCCGCAGCCACAGCTTAAGGGAAAACCATACAGACGTGATAATAAATCGTCGAAAGCAATAAAACTGTTTCCCAATACGGAAGAACCCAATTCCACTATTTTTCCTAAATCTGAACCGCAAACGTCAAGAATCTTCAACACATTCGCTTTTGAAGCAAAAGTGCTTATATTTACAAAAACATTCGCGTATTAGAAAGTCGAGTGAAGTGTAACAATGAGCGAATCATTAGCTCCCATAAAAACAACAGAAATATATGTTTCTCCTGCAAGAAATTTGTGTTTATATTCTCTTGCTTTCAGCGGAATTAGCTGCAAAAATACACATATTCGAAGTTTTTGTTCATGAATCAGTTGTAGCGCATCTTATTAAGTCAGTGTGATTCAGCTGTTTTTACACGTATTTCACGATAATTCATGTACCTTTGGTAATTTAACAAAGCATGGAACGCAAAAACGCAATAAATACTTCGTTAATTAAGTCAAAATAATTACATACGCGCGTTATCCCTATTACGCAAAGGAGCGTCTACTTCTCACCGCTTGGAGCGCTAATGTGGCCAGCTGTCAAACGGTAAAAACTTTCCCACCAGAGAGTGTCGTGACTGTATGTACCAGAATGTGGGGAAATCCTGGCAACATCTGGACCAGATGGAATGTCGCGTTAGGCCGTAGCGAAATGGTGCCAATAATTTGGCCAAGGCTGCACAGACGTGGGTGATACAATGCCGGAAGGTAGGCCAACAACTCGGCAGCAAACGACAACGTCCAGGCAATCGAAGAACTGATTCGCTGCAATCACAGATTTTCTGACGGTGAACACTGTCACACAGAGGTTCTCGAATAGCTCCTTGATCAATGAGTAGATTTCTATCGTGTCTACACTGGGGGCCGAACCGCACAATAACCCTAGATTCACAGTGGGGCGGCGGTGGTGTGAATGGACTGCTGTAGCCTGTTGTGGGGTTGTGTACCACGGAGGGCTACGGCAGGTACAGAGCCTCTCCGTCGTTTCTAGGTCCCCAGTTCAACACATACATACATCCTGATAGTGAAAGTCTATCACTTCATCTTCTGCTTGCGACGTCCGCTGCTATAGATGAACTGTTGTTGTTGGCGTTGGTTTACTGTCGATCCTGATGACAACTACCCCATCACTGAACTATTCACAGAAATTCACTCTCTGTCCTACTTTCCTCTTCATAACTACTCCTATTCCTGTTCTCCTGTTATATCATTTTCTGTTACTGTAGATAGTACCCTCTATTAGTCTGAGCAGAAATCCTTGCCTTCTTTGCATTTCACTACGCTGACCCGCACCATATCGAGATTGAGTCTGATTAAATTATGAACAACCAAAACTGGACCACCACACAGAAAATGTTGTGAGAAGGCGAACCAAAGACTGCATTTTATTGGCAGAACACATAGAAGATACGACTCCACTAAAGGGAGTTCCTACACTTTGTCTTTCCTCTTCTGGTGGTACTCGGTATGGGATCCTCTAACCAGATAGGATGACGGAGCAGAAGAAAATCAAAGAAGGGCATCTCGTTTCGAACTATCGCGAAAAGGGGGAGATGATACCCGACTTGTTGCGGCAATGATTAAAACGCGGCTACCTTTACAGCGAGATCTTGTCACAGAGTCTCAGTCAATAATTTTCTTCTCTGAACGCTAAAATTTTGTATTCTACAGGAAAAATAACCATCGTAATAAAGTAATGGATATTACAGTTCGCAAGGAAAGATTTAGGTATTCATTTTACCCAGGTAATATTTGTGAGTGTAACGGTTGGGAAGAGTGATGATGACGATGATGATGATGATGATTGGTTTGTGGAACGCGCTCTACTGCTCGGTCATCAGCGCTCGTGCAAACTCCGTCCGCATCTCGTGGTCTAGTAGCTAACGTTGCTGCCTCTGGATCACGGGGTCCTGTGTTGGGAATTTCCTCTCCCCAGGGACTGGGTGTTTGTGTTGTCTTCATTATTTCATCATTATCATCATCATCATCATCATCATCATCATCATTCGTACTAGTGGCTAGATTGGACTGTGTAAAATTGGGACATTGCACGGACGCTGGTGACCGCGCGGTTACTACTTTAAGCGTCTCATTTTTAAATCTAATTCCCTCAGCACCGCCTGCTTTAATTCGTCTATATTCCATTATCTTCGTTTTGCTTTTTTTATGTTCGTCTTATATTCTCCTTTCAAGACACTGTCCATTCCGTTCAACTGCTCTTCCAGGTCCTTTGCAGTCTCTGATAGAATTACAATGTCATCGGCGAACCTCAAAGTTTTTATTTCTTCCCCGTGGATTTTAATTCCTACTTCGAATCTTTCATTTTTTTCCTTTACTGCTTGCTCAATGTACAGATTGAATAACATCGGGGAGAGGCTACAACCCTGTCTCACTCCTTTCCCAACCACTGCTTCCCTTTCATGCCCCTCGACTCTTATAACTGCCATCTAGTTTCTGTACAAATTGTAAATAGTCTTTCGCTCTCTGTATTTTACCCTGCCACCTTCAGAATTTGAATGAGATTATTCCAGTCAACATTGTCAAGCGCTTTCTCTAAGTCTACAAATGCTAGAAACGTAGATATGCCTTTCCTTAACCTATCTTCTAAGACAAGCCATAGGGTCAGTATTGCCACACGTGTTCCAACATTTCTACGGAATCCAAACTGATCTACCACGAGGTCGGCTTCTACCAGTTTTTCCATTCGCCCGTAAAGAATTCGCATATTTTGCAGCTTTGACTTATTAAAGTGATAGTTCGGTAACTTTCACATCTGTCCACACCTGCTTTCTTCGGGATTGAAATTATTATATTCTTCTTGAAGTCTGAGGGTATTTCGCCTCCCTCATACATCTTGCTCACCAGATCGTAGAGTTTTGTCATGACTGGCTCTTCCAAGGCTGTCAGTAGTTCTAATGGAATGTTGTCTACTCCCGGGGCCTTGTTTCGACTCAGGTCTTTCAGTGTTCTGTCAATCTCTTCACGCAGTACTGTATCTCCCATTTCATCTTCATCTACATCCTCTTCCATTTCCATAATATTGTCCTCAAGTACATCGCGCTTGTATAGACCTTCTATATACTCCTTCCACCTTTATGTTTGTCCTTCTTTGGTTATACCTGGGTTTCCATCCGAGCTCTTGATTATTCATGCAAGTGGTTCTCTTTTCACCAAAGGTCTCTTTAATTTTCCTGTAGGCAGTATCTAGCTTACTCCCTTGTGATACATGCCTCTACATCCTTACATTTGTCCTCTAGCCATCCCTGCTTAGCCATTTTGCACTTCCTGTCGATCTCATTTTTGAGACATTTGTATTCCTTTTTGCCCGCTTCATTTACTGCACTTTTATATTTTCTCGTTTCATCAATTAAATTCATTATTTCTTCTGTTACCCAAGGATATCTATTGGTCCTGATCTTTTTCCTACTTGATCCTCTGCTGCCTTCACTGTTTCATCTCTCAAAGCTACCCATTCTTCTTCTATTGTATTTCTTTCCCTCGGTTCTGGTCAGTCGTTCCCTAATTCTCTCTGAAACTCTGTACAACCTCTGTCTCTTTCAGTTTATCTAGGTCCCATCTCCTTAAATTCCCAGCTTTTTGCAGTTTCTTCAGTTTTAATCTACAGTTCATAACCAATCGATTGTGGTTAGAGTCCACATCTGCCCCTGGAAATGTCTTAAAATTTAAAACCTGGTTCCTAAATCTCTGTCTTACCATTATATAATCTATTCAAAACCTTCCACCTTGTATATGGTATACAAAAGGCGTTTTCTTTTACTCACTGGCGAAATTTCGAAGTTACAGAAAAATGAATATTTATATTTGTACAGAATTTTATAATACTAAAGAAAAATAGGAAAAGACTGTTTCCCTTCGGTGCTACAGCGTTGCAACACTACAGGGATACGCCAAGGACAGCATCAAACCAATCCATAGACTAAAAATTTCGTTGGGGTACTCTCAAGATTTTCACTAGTATCTTTTCTAGGTGGAAAGGAGAATATCCAGATTTCCGAGTTTTCGGTCAGATTGACATTACTACTTTCTCCCTCCCACAGTACTACGAAAGCATCCCTAGCAGTCTTATTCATGTGTGTCGAGTGCAGATATGGGTCGTTCCAATTAACTCCAGAAAAGAATGCAGTGAAAGACATCAATGTTAAGTTCTACAGCCAACCATTCTCCGAGCAATGAGATGAAATACATAGATCTCAAAGTTCTGGTGCATGCCCTTCAATTTCTGCAGCGATGTAATAAAGGATGCGATCGACATTACTGTCTCAGGTAATTTAATCCACAGCGACGGTGGCTTTAATTAAAGTGAAGCCCTGTGTCAGACGCTCAACCTTTAGTTATCTCGCATGAAATCGTGTAGATCCGACACAGGCGCCTAGGGAGCACAGTTGCAACACTGTTTCCCGTGCCGGGAAACAGTCGTTGTTATAAAAGCCACCTCAAGGTTTGCCCTAGTTTTCCATCTCCGTGGCAAGCATTTGGCGACTATCCATACTTCTCAATTTATTCTCTTTCTCCAGAAAATGCACGTCTCATCAATGATTACCGTACTTTTGTATATCATTCCCCACCGCTGAATATCATTTAGATGTTCCTGTAGTTAGTGCGCCGTGAAGCAGACTTTTTCAATATACAGCTATTTTATAAAGCTGTAGTTAATTTTTTACCATCGCCCACATACTGAGGTAATAAAAGTCGTGCGATAGCGATGTACACATACAGAGATGGCGTTAGTATCGCGCACACAAGGTATGAAAGGGCAGTGCATTGTCGAAACTGTCATTTGTACTCAGGTGATTCATGCGAAAAGGTTACCAACGTCGTTATGGCCGCACAAAGGGAATCAACACACTTTGAACGCGGTATGGTAGTCGAAGCTAGACGCATCGGACATTCGATTTCGGAAATCGTTAGGGAATTCGATATTCCGAGATGAACAGTACCAAAATTGTGCCGAGAATACCACATTTCAGCCATTACCTATCACCACGGGCAACGCAGTGGCCGTCGGCCTTCACTTAATGACCGAGAGCAGCAGCGTTTTGCGTAGAGTGCTAACAGACAAGCAACATTGCGCAGAAATCAATGTGCGGACGTACGACGAACACATCCATTAGGACAGTGCGGTGACATGTGGCTTTAAGGACGTCAAACGGGCCGACTTGGAACAGGATAGGCATCACGGGACATATTAATTTCCAGTGTCTATACTTTTACAAATAAATTCATAAAACTTTGTCAGCATGACCAGGAAGGATTCAGAATTTACACTCACAACAGTGGAAGTTCGAAAACATAACAAAATAATTTTTTTTTACCTGTGAAATTTCATCATTTTCTTCACTTACTAATGACAGCATTTGTTGCTATAGGTACACTTTTCGTCATAAGTAAGAGAGATTCTTAGATGAATTTTGCACAGCATGCAAACCACACTCAAAGGTGTACGAAACTCTAATATTTTACAAATCTATTAAGAACTGTGGTAAAAATTGAGGTAATTAACTAGAAAATATGTGTTTTTTCTAAACATGAAGTTTAAAATACAACAGCTCATTCGTTTTTCTATAAATTAAATAAATTCTAGAGTTTCATACACCTGTAAGTATGGTTTGTATGATGTGCAAAATTCATCGAAGAATCTCTCTGACTTATGAAGAAAAGTGAACCTATAGCAACAAATGCAGACATTAGTAAGTGAAAAACATGATGATATTTCGCACATAAAAGAAATTATTTTGTTATGTTTTCGATCTTCCACTGCAATTGGTTGAATCCTGAATCCTTCCTGGTGATGCTGACAAAGTTTTATGAGTTTATTTGTAAAAGTATAGACACTGGAAATTAAAATGTCCTGAGATGCCTCTCCTGCTCCAAGTCGGCCTGTTTGACGTCCTACCCCCCCCCCCCCCCCCCCCCCTTAATGGGTTATGGCAACAGACGACTGACGTGAGCACCTTTGGTAACAGCACGAGATCACTTGCAGCGCCTCCCCTGTGCTCTTGACCATAACGGTTGGATCCTAGATTACTGAAAAACCGTGGCTTTGTCGGATGAGTCCCTATTTCAGTTGGTAAGAGCTGATGGTAGCGTTAAAATGTGGCGCAGAGCCCACGAAGCCGTGGTACCAGGATGTCATCAAGGGACTGCGAAAGTTCTCGTGGCTGCACAATGGCGTGGGCTGTGTTTACATGGAATGGACTGGGTCCTCTGGTTATGTTCGGCTACTTGGTGACAGTTTGTAGCTATTCACGTACTTCCCAAACAACGGGTAATTTTTATGGGTGTCAATGCGCCATGCCACCAAGTGAAGAACTGTTTGCGATTGGTTTCAAGAACATTCTGGACAGTTCGAGTGAATGATTTGGCCACTCAGATCTCCAGACATGAACCCCATCGAACATATATGGGATATAATCGAGAGGTCAGTTTGTGCACAAAATCCTGCACTGGGACCCTTCGCGACTATTGTCTGGTATAGAGGCATCAAGGCTCAACAATTCTGCAGCAGACTTCTGATCACGTATTGAGTTCATGCCGGTCCAGTTTCTGCACCACGCCGGGTAAGAGGAGGTCCGAAAAGATATCAGGAGGTATCGCATGACTTTTGTCATCTCAGCGTGTGTTTTCTCGATTTTATAATAACATAGCTTTCCTTAGTCTCGTTCGTCAAGCCACCCCGAAAAGCCTCGAATAAATCTTCGAAAATCTGGAAGTGGAGCTTTCACCGAGAAGTAGAAAAAAAATGTGTGTGGAATCTTATGGGACTTAACTGCTAAGGTCATCAGTCCCTAAGATCACACGCTACTTAACCTAAATTACCCTAAGGACAAACACACACACCCATGCCCGAGGGAGGACTCGAACCTCCGCCGGGACCAGCCCCACAGTCCACGACTGCAGCTCCTTAAACCGCTCGGCTAATCCCACGCGGCCCAGAAGTACATGTCGTAAATAAAAACCGGAACACAGAAATAATATAGACCGATTGTTATTTATTAGATATACAGGGATCCGCCTCCGTGGCTGAGTGGTCAGCGTGGCTGACTACCACCCGTGGAACACTCGTTCGATTCCCGGTTCTGGAATTTTACCCCATAGGAGAGCTTGTACAGGATGCACTCAGCCTCGCGAGGCCAGCTGAGCAGCTGCTCGACCGATTAGTAGTGGCTCCCAGGTCAAGAAACCCGACAGCGACCGGGAGATCCATATGCTGGCCACACACCGCCTCATAACGCATCCGATGACATAAGTGGCAGAGGCTGACACGGCTGTCTGTCAAGCCCGATTGTCCCGCCTACAACCAGATCGCGGAACTTTACCTACCTTACTTATACAGGGTATTCCTGGAGAAATAGTTTATAGTTTAGGGGGTTGTAGTAACGACTAACTAAAGTAAAAAGTTCCAAACGAGTCACATCCAGTTTCTATTGGTTACGGATGTATTGCTGGTGGAAGGTGTTAAGCAAAGTCAACCGATAAAATTTAAATTTGATTTACATGGATTCCACCTTCGACTTCAGTGCACTTTCGAATTACGTTGATAACGCCAAGAGTAGTTCTTCTGAGATAGCCTTTTGTGAGGGAAGCACTACTCTTAAATCGATCAGTTCGTCTCTTGTGTATACTTTATCTTTGTAGACTTCGCCTTTCAACCATCCCAACCAAGGGGATAAGGTTAGGACATTTTGGCGACCAATAAAAGTGGCCATTCCTACTGATTCACCTTCCAGGGAATGTTAGGTTTATAAGACGTGGCATCGTCGGATGAAGGAAGTACAGCGATCTGTATCGTCTGTTAAAAATGTTAATACACTGTATCACATCCATAATACAAAGGGCGTTCAAAAAGTTTTGCACAGCGTCTCTATTTTTTTTATTTTTTGCAGGAGGAGAATGAAATTTTTTTGAACATACTTCGAACAGGAGGAGATTAGTGTCTAACGTCCCGTCGACAACGAGGTCATTAGAGACGGAGCGCAAGCTCGGGTGAGGGAAGGATGGGGAAATCCGCCGTGCCCTTTCAAAGGAACCATCCCGGCATTTGCCTGAAGCGATTTAGGGAAATCACGGAAAACCTAAATCAGGATGGCCGGAGACGGGATTGAACCGTCGTCCTCCCGAATGCGAGTCCAGTGTGCTAACCACTGCGCCACCTCGCTCGGTACTTCGAACATTTAGCTTTACATTGAGCCTACTCAATGTAGCCTCCATCAGCTGTGGCGCATCTGGTTCGACTTTCTTTCCATGGTGTAAATGCACTTTGGTAAATTTCTGGAGATGGCCTTCAACACCATCGCTTGACAAGGAAATAAGGTCTTTCTCACTATCAAATGTTTTACCGTGCAGGTGGACTTCAGACGACCAAAGAGGTAAAAATCAGACGGAGCCAAGTCCGGACTGTAGGGAGGACGAGGAACAACTTTTCCAACCCATTTTCCTGATTTTCTACTGCGTCATAAGGACTGTATGGGGTTTGGCATTGTAATGGTGTAGTCTGTTAGGCTCACTCTGAAGCTGTGGTCTGTGCGTCTTGATGGCTCGTCGCAGTTTGTCCAATGACAAACAGTAACGGTCATTTTGGATGATTTGATCAATGGTCTCCTTATTCACATGACTCACTGCCGTCGATGGTCTACCGCATCGTGGATTGTCCAGTAGAGAGAAATCACTTTCTTTAGACCTCTGCAACCACCGACGGATACTGCTGCGATCCACTGAGTCCTCGCCATAAACAGGAAGCAACTTCCTTTGAATCGATGCAGCAGAGTCATCATGGGTCTTGAAGAGGAACTCCATCACCGACCCTTGTCGCAACCTGACATCTGCATCACGGTCCATCATGGCCCACATGTGAATAAAAGAATATACTTTTATTCACCAACTTATAGCTAAATGTTCCAAGTATGTCCACAAAAAAATTTCGTTCACCTCCTGCAAAAATAACAAACTTAGAGACGACTGTGCAAAACGTTTTGAAGGCCCTTTGTATAATTAAAATCTACTGATTACCCATTTCCTTTGACTACCAGTCATCTTCACATCATGCTTACTAAATAACCTGTGAATGTGTACCAGGACTGGCCACAATACCGTCGTTACTAAGTATAAATCAGGCCGTGATTATTAAGGCACAGCGTAGCTCAGTTGGTCGAACACTTGCTTGCGAAAGGCGAAGGTCCTGAGCTCGACTCCAAGCCTGGCACACAATTTTAATGTGTCAGCAAGTTTCATATGCGCGCACAAACCGCTACACAGTGAAAAATTCTTCGTACATTTCCTACAACGTTAAAAATTGTTACTAAATTTATTGTACGATACTTGAACACCTTTAAAACTACTTTCTTGTGCCAAGTTCTTTAATATTTTTGTCTAGCTCAGTCAGAATTAGATTTTTTTGCAACGTGATTTCTCTGATTCAAATATGTGATAGTTTTTGTGTGCCTTACATATCGTTTTTCTTTTTTGAAACTTCTTACTTGACATTTGTTAAATGACCTTATATATTCAGTAATTATATTTAATTAATTATCAAACATACTTTGTTTTGTATCATTTGCATTATTTTTACATAAGAAATTGTGAATTTACATCGCTTAAAACAACGAAGTATCCGCCAGTTGCATATGCTTGGTCAGTTACTATATTTAAATTCATAATGAAACAAAATACTCATATTATTAACCAAAGTTCTTAAGTGTCCATTGTAAATTAAATTTTATTGCCCAAACCCTTAAAGGATAAGTTGTAGTTTCAAACAGAACAGGTGTATCGGGTTCTACATTAAACATTGAGATCGTGTAGATACCTTACAGAGTATATCAGGAGGTTACATTTCAACCCTAATCCAACCTGCCCCTTAACCACCACCAAGGGCGACAATAGCTACAATGTCCCGATCATTGACGTGTATGTACTTATAATAGTAAATATTTTCGTAATTGATCGACAATGGGAATTTTGTGCAGCATCGCAGCAGACATTCTCAATGTAGACAAGTGTAATGTGATGCGAATACATAGAAAGATAGGTCCCTTATCATTTAGCTACAAAATAGCAGGTCAGCAACTGGAAGCAGTTAATTCCATAAATTATCTGGGAGTACTCATTACGAGTGATTTAAAATGGAATGATCATATAAAGTTGATCGTCGGTAAAGCAGATGCCAAACTGAGATTCATTGGAAGAATCCTAAGGAAATGCAATCCGACAACAAAGGAAGTAGGTTACAGTACGCTTGTTCGCACAATGCTTGAATACTGCTCAGCAGTGTGGGATCCGCACCAGGTAGGGTTGATAGAAGAGATAGAGAATAACCAACGGAGAACAGCGCGCTTCGTTACAGGATCATTTAGTAATTGCGAAAGCGTTACGGAGATGATAGATAAACTCCAGTGGAAGACTCTGCAGGAGAGACGCTCAGTAGCTCGGTACGGGCTTTTGTTAAAGTTTCGAGAACATACCTTCACCGAAGAGTCAAGCAGTATATTGCTCCCTCCTACGTATATCTCGCGAAAAGACCATGAGGATAAAATCAGAGAGATTAGAGCCCACACAGAAGCATACCGACAATCCTTCTTTCCATGTACAATACGAGACTGGAATAGAAGGGAGAACCGATAGAGGTACTCAGGGTACCCTCCGCCACACACCGTCAGGTGGCTTGCGGAGTATGGATGTAGATGTAGATGTAGATGTAGACATTCCTAGCCCTTTAAGACGCATTTAGCTGTTCACCGGGGAAGGACGGCGTCGTTCCGCAAAACATGGAATCGGCGAATGTAGATGTGACGTCACTGCAGTGGATGCTCGCCTTAGTATGCGGGGCGGGCGCGAGACATTTGCCTTTCAGTGGAAGCAAGACAACACGCCGCATTCCGCGAAGCTGCTGCTGCGGAAAACTCCATAGCGGGAGCACAGCTGTGTGCACGCTTCATTCTGAAGATTACACGCATTATCTTTTTGTGTTTTCAAACCTAATCTCGTACGTTCAAATCAGCATATCGATCTATTTGACACAGATATTATTTCTTAAGCTTTCACAACACAATCGTATTAGCCTTTCACAATGCCGTAACCGGTTTCGATCAGCCAGTGGTCATCTTCAGACTAAAGGCACATGTTGCAAGTGACCTCCACTGCGTTGTCAACAGTGACATTGTATTATTGTCGATAGGACAACGGAAATCGCTTGCAGCATGTGCTTTTGTTAGTAGATGGCGATGTGATTGTGTTGTCAAAATCTATCAAATAAACAAACACAAGTCAACCACTTTATCGCCAATACATTGTTTTTTTTCTTCTTTTTAATAGAGGAAATGTCGGTATCACAGTCGCTCTTTCCAATTCATTAGGCACATCGGACTCAAGAGGGATGACAGTCGGTCCACCTGTGCATAAGCCCATTACTTTTAGTTTCACTGTAACACGAAATATGTTGAAGGAGTTGATGTACTTGTTGAGTCGTACAGGAAAATGGTAAGGAGAAACAATCTGAAAAGATAATGGCGTGTGTTGAACAAAAGTCTTCTTTTGAGGAGACACCATTCTTTTTTGTGTAAGGTGACAAAATAAAACTAGCGTTGAAGATATTTCGTGCACCTTAAGTTAGGCAACCTGACTTACATTCTCAGCCCTGATTACCGATGATGTGGGGTTGCCTATTTTAAGGCGTATGAAATACACTGTGCAACAGAATTAAAGGAATACTTTTTCGAAACCCCGTACTTGTCTCCCAGTGCGACCCATGACTTTGAAATTTCACTCGGGGTCGAAGACGTTTCAAATAGCAAGGTCTTGACGAAAGCGAAAAAAAAGACCAGAGCCTAGATGGGTGGGTGGATGGCGTCATGGACCTCTCAGTCATTTGTGCGTCAAGCTGGGAATGGACACCAGAAAGGAAGAACACAAAAGGAAATTCCCAATTAACATAATCGTGTCCCAGAATCAAGAAAACCAAGAAACAGGAGCAATAAGAGTTAAGAGAGGGGTAAAACAGTGAAGATGGAAGAGTTGCTTCCCCAGAAAGCAGCTGGAGGCCCCCAAGGCACGTTATGTGTCGGGTGACGCACCCTCTCCATCTGACCGGTGCATCCACACCTTTCATTACCACAAGGAAACTAGAAACTAATTACATGAACGAGTCGATAAACTCTCAGAAAGAAAAATTAACACGACGAGACAGCAAACTAACAACATATGTAAAACAATAACAAGAAGTAAAAAGATGGGAAAGGCAGCAGCCAGGCTGGACCACTGAGCAATGATAGTGGTGCCGTTGGGTACACAACACAGGCGCCTCTGGTCCTCATAGCCGGTCCTTTAGCCAGTAGGGATTACGTTTCCCCTGTGTCCTCTCCACCCGTTTTCAACAAGCTGACGGTGGTATCTTTTCCACCGACATATCGATAGCTAATTGGAGATATCGAGTGCCGATATTTTTATTTTACATTATATTTGTTCAATTTTTTCGTTAAATATTTGAAGTTCTTCTTCACTGTGTGAAGGAGTTTTACTATTTTTTGAGCTGTCATCACGTCCAACCTTTCTCTTCGACTATGTGAAGCATGACTATATGGCATAAAAAAGTAGTCCGATTGTACTGGGCGGTGGGGTTTGCGGAGTGAATAGAATAACATGATTTCCCATGTCCAGAAATAGCACACCAGATGCATTCTTCAGGAAAAGTTGCTGAAAACGCAGAACAAAAATCTAAATGACAAGAGTGGTCTTTGCGGTGGTGGAGAAATGCTGTCGTAATCGGTGCTCGGCGCTACCAACAAAAACTGAAACACTTAACTTCAGCATGCAATTTTGACGCAACAACTGCTAGTTCGCTGGGGTGAAGTGTTTAGGACAAATCCGATACGTGACGAAACCAAACTACGGACCTTTCGGTCACCTTTAATTGTGTCATTACATACAAGTACTACAACTACCGTTGTTAGCAATGTGGTTGTCGCCAAGCTTGAATGTGCACCGTTCTTGATCCAATTCTTGTTCTATGGTGGATAGCCAGACTGCTAGCTTGTTGATATAAAGAAAATATATAATAATTAATCATTGCTTGGATATACACCTCCAAAACCTGCAGTATATTTACAATGTCTTGCGGATATATTTATAGGCCGGTACGTCGACGTTTTTCTCGTCGATATATGGAGATACGATAATGATATTTTTTAAATATCCATATCCCGGACTCCCGATATTTTTAAAACTATCAACAGGCCTACTACGAACGACAGCACTAGAAGCAGGAATGGCGCGCAGGCATTTTGTTTTGTTGTTTGTTGTTGTCTTGGGGGAAGAAACCAGCTAGGGCAACGGTCTCATTGGATTAGGGAAGGACGGGGAAGGAAGTCGGCCGTGCCCTTTGAAAGGAACCATCCCGGCATTTGCCTGGAGCGATTTAGGGAAATTACGGAAAACCTAAGTCAGGATGACCGGACGCGGGATTGAACCGTTGTCCTCCCGAATGCGAGTCAAGTGTGCTAACCACTGCGCCACCTCGCTCGGTCCCAGGCATTTTAGATGAGTTCCAGTTCTACGTACAGCATCACGATAGACGTATTCCAGTGCGGGGGCTCCTACAACAACGAACTTCGCCAGATTGTATCTTTGCTGTCATACGGACACAGTTGCTGCCGTGATAGTGTGTGGTACCACCGAGTGCGGGGGTTAGCCACTAATATTGATAGCAGCCATTACATTTGAAACGTCCCCTTTGAACAATTATACAAGACTGTGCTTAAACTGACACACAATAGTTTTAGCGCAACGCAATCTGACTTTCAATAATCCCTACAAAAGAATGGCCCTGACTAACATTAACCTATACCTTTCACAAATCACTTACCTCACCAAAAATCTTCGTTACTCGAACTACTGCAATACAGCGAGTGCCACAACTGCCAGCTAAATAAAAGATTCAAACTACGGAAGGCACTAACTACTGATAGGCACAGTTAGCGAATGAAAGATTTTAATAGAGAACAAACAATGTATTTACCTTAATAGTCATAAGATATATATATATATATATCAGTTCATGACATCCATTCTTACAAATTTCAAAACTCCGCCATCTCTCTCCCCACATCCACCACTGCTGGCGGCTCACCTCCAACTGAGCAACGCTACGCGCTGTTAACATCCAGCTGCCCAACACTACAATGGCGAGTATTACAACAATGCCAACCAGCCACTGACTGCACACAGCACAGCCAGTGATTTTCATACAGAGCGCTACGTGAAGTTACCAATACAAAAACCTAAACAGCCTACTTACACATTTCTCGCAAGTTAATGCCGGTGGCTGTGCCCTCTGTTTCAACAAGATAACGCAAGACTGCATGTTGCCAATGTGCTCCTGATCTATATTGACGCAGAAGAGACTGTTACGCTGGCCAGCGAGTTCTCCATATCTCTCACTTACTGGAAACATATGATCATGGGCTGATGAGGGACTAGCACATCACCTCTACGATTGATCACTTCTGGCATAAAGCTGAAGCAGCATGGAATGGCATACCCGTACTGTTGATCCAAGTATATTTCGACTCGATGCCGATCCGGGTTAGAACAACTGTCGCCGCTCACCCTGTATACCCCGAAACAATCTACTAATTAAATTTTTGGTTGCTTCTTCTTACTGTACTCCACACGCACAATAAATGAAATACTATTTGCTATCCTTACTGATGATGCAATTTCAATGCCAGCAGTGTATTACTAGAAATCGAATACGTAAAGTGGTGGAGTGAGTGACAGAATCGCATTCTTATAACACTGAGAGATTGCAACGAAACCAAGGCTGAATCATACTGGTATAGTTAAACCTCTTATATCAGGACTAGGTGAGACCGTAGATCGTTTGGAGTATCGAAAATCCCGATAACGCGGATATTCATAAAAAATGGAATGATGTGGGTTAAATATGATAAAATACATGTTATACTTAGTTTCACGTAATGGTACATATTACACACACATCATAAAAAGGTTTTGCACCATCACGGTTCCCAGAGTTCTTGAAGCTGTACAGAAAATTGGAACAGAGATCAACATAAACATCATTTCCGCCCTTTTTATCGCTCACCAACACCACCAATTGCATGTTTTACCACCACACAGGGAGGCCTTCTGAAGGGTGGTCCAGATTGGTGCACACACTGGTACCACTAATAACCAGTAGCACGACCTCTTACTTTGATGCATGCCTGTATTCGTCGTGACATACTATCCACAAGTTCATTGAGGCACTGTTGATCCAGATTGTCCCACACCTCAACGGCGATTCGGCGTAGATCCCTCAGAGTGGTTGGTGAATCACATCGACCATAAACAGCCCTTTTCAATCTATGCCAGGCATGTTCGATACGGTTCATGTCTGGAGAACATGCTGGCCACTCTAGTCGAGCGATTCAGTTATCCTGAAGGAAATCATTCACAAGATGTGCACGATAGGGGCGCGAATTGTCGTCCATGAAGACGAATGCCTCGCCAATATGCTGCCGATATGGTTGCACTATCGGTTGGAGGATGGCATTCATGTATCTTAAAGCCGTTCCGGCGCCTTCCATGACCACCAGCGGCATACGTCGACCCCTCATAATGCCACCCCAAAACAGCAGGGAACCTCCACCTTGCTGCAATCGCTGGACAGTGTGTCTAAGGCGTTCAACCTGACCGAGTTGCCTCCAATCACTTCTCCGACGATTGTCTAGTTAAAGCCATATGCAACATCATCGGTGAAGAAAACTTGATGCCAATCCTGAGCGGTCCATTCGGCTTGTTGTTGGGCCCATCTGTACGGCGCTGCATGGTGTCGTGGTTGCAAAAATGGTCCTCACCGTCGACGTCGGAAGTGATGTTGTGTATCATGTAGCCTTTTGCGCACAGTTAAAGAGTCGTAACACGGCGTCCTGTGGCTGCACGAAAAGCGTTATGCAACATGGTGGCGTTGCTGTCAGGGTTCCTCCGAGCCATAATCCGTAGGTAGAAGTCATCCACTGCAGTAGTAGCCCTTGGGCGGCCTGAGCGAGGCAGTCATCGACGGTTGCTGTCTCTCTGTATCTCCTCCGTGTCCGAACAACATCGCTTTGGTTCACTCCGAGGCGCCTGGACACTTCCCTTGTTGAGAGCCCTTCCTGGCACAAAGTAACAATGCGGACGCGATCGAACCGCGGTATTGACCATCTAGGCACGGTTGAACTACAGACAACCTCTTTCTTGGTGGAATAACTGGAACTGATTGGCTGTCGGACCCCTCCGTCTAAAAGGCACTACTCATGCACGGTTATTTACATCTTTGGGTGGGTTTAGTGGCATCTCTGAACAGTCAAAGGCACTGTGTCTGTGATACAATATCCACAGTCAGTGTCTCTCTTCCTGAGTTCTGGAAACCGGGGTGGTGCAAAACATTTTTTGATGTGTATATGTGCCGATCAAATAATCAATAAGAGACAGTGATTTTATTCCTTAAAATAACCAACAACTCAGTTTTGAGCCAGGTTCGTATGTTGTTTCTATGCAGCACCATCACAGCAGCAGTTTGGCATAAGTTGTTTCCACCTAGCGTTCCAAATTAATTGTTTTGCCCAGCTACGTTTTTGCCTCTAGACGTGTTTAAGTGTTCAGAATGACTGCCAAATTTGTCAACTAATCGATCAGCACTATCGTCATAGGCCACGATGAGTGGCCGCGCAGTTAGATGCGCCATGTTACGGATTGCGCGGTTCCTCCCGATGGGTGTTTGTGTTTCTCTCAGCATAAGTTAGTTTAAGTAGTGTGTAAGTCTAGGGACCGATGACCTCAGCAGTTTGGACCCTTAGGAATTCACACTCATTTGAACTATCGTCACTGTCTTCAGACGAGCAAAAGGCGATCATTTCATCAGAAACCATATTGCAGCCAGTCTGTTACGTCTTTAGCACCTCTGTCTGAGCATCCTCGGATTTCTGGAAATGTATCAGCACCAAATTTAACAGCAATGTTTTCCAACAGTTCGACTTTGTCCATCTTACGCAGCGTATCTAACTTTTTGTCCTTGGTAATTTCTCCCTTCTTCTCCTGCACGCTTGCTGCAGAATAGTGTGTTTTCTCAACGTTAGGGGTGAGCCCACTTTCAGAAAACCACATGAATTCTTTGTAAAACATTAGCAACTTCTTCTGTTGGTTTCTTTCTAATGAGATTTATTGCGACGCTTGATGAACGTTAGGTACAATGTCATATACGTAGAGTGGACACAAAATTGAACCCTGTGGGACATCTTTCATTATTTCTTCTCAGGCCCTAGAATTTGATCTCCTTCCAACATTGACTGAATTATTCAGCACAAAGCTTTGCTTTCCGTTTGTTAAGCAAAACTGAAACCGGTTGTTTACTAAGCCATCATAAACTTTCGTTTTTCTAAGAGAGTTGCATAATCTAAACACTCAAAAGCCTTGAATGTATCAAAAAATACTAATTGGTGCTATTTCATTAACTAAGGCTTGTGAATGTGAATGAATCAATAGCACTCCCAGTCGAGGAACCCTTCTGGAATCCCGACTGTGATATGTCAAGTCAACCATTCCTACTTCCGTTGGGTTCTGACTAAAATTTGAGTTCATGCGTTAGACGCGCTGTGGGAAGGGTTTTCTGCATCACCTGTTGCTTGTGCCGCGCCTTCTCCTCTGGCGACCCGTGAGGACCCCGTGATCTCGGTAGCCGCAGTACTGTTGCTCAACCGACAAGCGTCGCTTCACCTGCGCGTTACGCAATCGCAGCGGCCGTCCTTCACCGGCGGCCGACACGGGACAACGGTCACTGCGCGAAATTATGTCCATTGCCGCAGCCGGCGCTCTATTATAGTCCCGCCTCTTTGCCGGCTCTGGCATTTGGTTTCGTGCTGTATCAGAGGAATCAATTTATTTTGAACTCTAGGGAAATGAGCTCCTCATCAAGGCTTAATAACACGCTAACACCCTCAATCGCGATAATCCTGTTCTATATCTACAATTATATGATTACTCCGCATTTCGCAGTTAAGTGCCTGGCAGAGTGTTCATCGGACGACCTTTAAGATACTTCTCTACTCTCGAACAGCGCACAGGGAAAACGAACACTTAAATCTTTCCATGCAAACTTTGGTTTCTGTTAATCATCGTCCTCCCGATGTAGATGGGCGCCAATAGAATATTTCCTCGTTTGACGAAAAAGTTTTTTATTGAATTTCATGAGAAGGTCCTGACTGTGCGAAAAAACGCCTTTTTTTAAATGAGTGCCACCCCAATTCGTGTGTCATGTCCATTGCTCTTTCTCCCCTATTTCGCTATAATACAAAATGAGATGAGATGCCCCTTGAAATTTTTCGATGTCCTTCGTCAATCCTGTCTAATGTGGATCCCACACCGCATGGCAATACTCCAGAAAAGGGCGGACAAGCTGAGTGTAAGCAGTCTCTCTAGTAGACCTGTTACATTTTCTAAGACCCTCGATTTGCTCTCTCTACAACATTATCTATATGGACGTTCCAACAAATTCGTTTGTTGTTGCTCGCTGAAGACAGTACACACGTCGATTACCAATATTGATCCGAATATGCGGTATGAATATTTATGTTCTGTCAATGAAACATGTACTGACAGTAGTAATAAAAGTTTCTGTATCGGTGTTCCCGTGTGACACCAATTTATGTACACTCCTGGAAATGGAAAAAAGAACACATTGACACCGGTGTGTCAGACCCACCATACTTGCTCTGGACACTGCGAGAGGGCTGTACAAGCAATGATCACACGCACGGCACAGCGGACACACCAGGAACCGCGGTGTTGGCCGTCGAATGGCGCTAGCTGCGCAGCATTTGTGCACCGCCGCAGTCAGTGTCAGCCAGTTTGCCGTGGCATACGGAGCTCCATCGCAGTCTTTAACACTGGTATCGTGCCGCGACAGCGTGGACGTGAACCGTATGTGCAGTTGACGCACTTTGAGCGAGGGCGTATAGTGGGCATGCGGGAGGCCGGGTGGACGTACCGCCGAATTGCTCAACACGTGGGGCGTGAGGTCTCCACAGTACATCGATGTTGTCGCCAGTGGTCGGCGGAAGGTGCACGTGCCCGTCGACCTGGGACCGGACCGCAGCGACGCACGGATGCACGCCAAGACCGTAGGATCCTACGCAGTGCCGTAGTGGACGGCACCACCACTTCTCAGCAAATTAGGGACACTGTTGCTCCTGGGGTATCGGCGAGGACCATTCGCAACCGTCTCCATGAAGCTGGGCTACGGTCCCGCACACCGTTAGGCCGTCTTCCGCTCACGCCCCAACATCGTGCAGCCCGCCTCCAGTGGTGTCGCGACAGGCGTGAATGGAGGGACGAATGGAGACGTGTCGTCTTCAGCGATGAGAGTCGCTTCTGCCTTGGTGCCAATGATGGTCGTATGCGTGTTTGGCGCCGTGCAGGTGAGCGCCACAATCGGGACTGCATACGACCGAGGCACACAGGACCAACACCCGGCATCATGGTGTGGGGAGCGATCTCCTACACTGGCCGTACACCTCTGGTGATCGTCGAGGGGACACTGAATAGTGCACGGTACATCCAAACCGTCATCGAACCCATCGTTCTACCATTCCTAGACCGGCAAGGGAACTTGCTGTTCCAACAGGACAATGCACGTCCGCATGTATCCCGTGCCACCCAACGTGCTCTAGAAGGTGTAAGTCAACTACCCTGGCCAGCAAGATCTCCGGATCTGTCCCCCATTGAGCATGTTTGGGACTGGATGAAGCGTCGTCTCACGCGGTCTGCACGTCCAGCACGAACGCTGGTCCAACTGAAGCGTCAGGTGGAAATGGCATGGCAAGCTGTTCCACAGGACTACATCCAGCATCTCTACGATCGTCTCCATGGGAGAATAGCTGCCTGCATTGCTGCGAAAGGTGGATATACACTGTACTAGTGCCGACATTGTGCATGCTCTATTGCCTGTGTCTATGTGCCTGTGGTTCTGTCAGTGTGATCATGTGATGTATCTGACCCCAGGTATGTGTCAATAAAGTTTCCCCTTCCTGGGACAATGAATTCAAGGTGTTCTTATTTCAATTTCCAGGAGTGTATATAAGTGTTTATGTCTCTCATATAACTGTTAATGTAAGATAGAGATATACTGTGAAGCCGTGACGGTAGTACTGTTAAGATCCCTGTATTTTTATTCTCTGCAAGATTTTCTCATGCAGTCGTGCACGTGTAACAGTTAAACGAAGAGTGTATGTAGTATGATTTATACTTAACATTGCAACATTTGCTTCTTTGTTGCTTCTGGCCAGATGTGATATTCTCATAACGTAGTAATTGCTATAGAAACCTCTTTCATGTCATACATCATACATTTTAGACGATGACTGTTGATGACCGTACTAGGCACAGATATGTTTGACGCGATTTTCTAACGAAACTACAACGACGTATTCACATCTGTTAGTGTAGATGATTAGCACAGATATGTTTGACGCGATTTTCTAACGAAACTACAACGACGTATTCACATCTGTTAGTGTAGATGATTACTCTGTTCAACGCTACATTCTGTATGGATGTATGAGTTTCATGTTCTGCAGTAGCTCTCTTTATTTATGACGTTTTGTTAGGTTTTTTAGATGCACTTGGGGTCGGCCAGTAGCAAAACTATTAATAAAATAAAATATTTGAAAGACAGCCTAAAGGAATGAAGTGATTCTTCAAAGTTGTTGAGGCTGTGGGGCCCATCCAGAAGAAAATATATCAGAAGACTTCCCGGCTGTCTAGAAACGTCGTTCGCCAAAGTTTCAAACGCTGCACCATATTTTTCAGAATCAGAGGCAACGAACGTCTGCAGTGTTAGTTGAAAATTTGAGTGCGCCTGAGCATGACGCTGCGAATCTAGAACGAAGTGTTCTCTTCCGAAACGTAAGTATTAGTCTTGTCTGTGCCCGCTCCTGGTTGCAACCTCTCTTTTCTCCTCGCATTCCCTCTTTTTGTCAGAGTGCGTTTGAGACCACCAAATGGGAGATCTTACGAGTGCCGACCAGCTGGATCTCTGCTAGTGAGCCAGTATCTTCCCTTCCGTACACAGTTTATTTATCATTAACCAGATGACTCGTGGCCTCTAAAGCAGCTCAGTGGTCCTGTCGTAATGACTCTTACCAGCTGCATTCAGCCTCGTGGTGCTAATTCAGGAGCTACGCGACGAGTAGTAGCGGCTTCAGCGTCTAGGAAGTCCACGAAACGGTCGGGAGAGTCGCGTGCTCTCTACCTGCCCCTCCGTACCGCATCCGCATGACGCCACAAGCCATAGGATGACACGGCGCTCGGTCGACAACCTTGGACCTACACGGCCTGACAAAGAGCACGCTTAATTGACTGCTGGAGCTGCGAGATAGAAAGAAAATTGCTGCCATTCCTTGCTCCTTCTCACGTGTCTATCAATGAAACTTCATGCATAAAGGCACAAATAATTCTCGTTCTCCCTCTCCTTGCTTGTTTTGATAAACCAGTAGCGTTTGCTCTTACAAAGTTTTACGTATCAGTCGAATGCTTGGGGAGACCTTGACACAAAACGTGTCCCCAAAGAATTGCACGTTGCCTCCTCCCTTAGCGGATCTTAGTTTTTGGAAAGCACCGCTTCGACTGCTTTTCTGAATGCAGGTCTACAACCCTGCCCTCTGATCTCCCACTTTCCGTGACATTCTGGTGTGGAACGTCACTGCAAAACATTCGTGCCATAGGCCCTGGCTTTCAGTATTAACACTTTCTGATGTGCTTGCCGTTCTCCCTCTGTGGCCCTCTGTGTTGCCTTCGTTAGCAAGCAAACTCAACCTAGAGGAAAAATTACATATTCTCCCTCACCACAGGAAGAAATGAAATTTAACGCGCTAGTTGTTTTTGCAATCACTGGTATTTATTGTAGTTACCGACATACTCTCATGCGTTACTTGGGCATAGCTATAATTTAATTCTCTTAAATAAATAAATGGATTGTTAATTAGGGTATGGAGCAGTTTTGGGAAAAATGGTTCCATAACAGTAGGCAGTCATTCAATTCAGCGTTTTGTGGTCAAAACTCTGAATATAGTGGTTTGGTTACAGCACCATATTGGGGCGCTGGGGACACATGATGGTTATATGTTCAAATTCATTCTAAATCTATAATAATGCAGAAATAGACAATTAATGGGAACTTCTGCCTTCAACGACATGTTCTCTGAATTTGCACACTGTGCTCTACTTTTTGAAGAACGTAGCTACTTCTAAAAGCACATCAGGGCAAACGAGACTGTTGGAGGGCAAAATTTACACTAACCAAGGAAAATGCAAAACTAGACAATTAATGGTAATTTCTGCCTCCTGCAGCTATACATTTGAATCTACAAACTGTGATCTATCTTTTCAGCGGCACAGCTGTATTACTCCAAGCAACCTACGATTTTGTGCTGAACTCTCGAGTGGTACCGCGATAAAAACAGAGACAATTCATCAGAAATACTAGAAAATTACAATTCTCAAATTTGTAACTGAAGTTCAGGGGAAAGGCGATGGATTATGAACAGTTATACTGTAAAGTTGGTGCTTTAATTTGTTATGAAAGCGGTGCTGATAACAATAAAAGCGGGTTAAAAGCTGTGAGCTATGTGGGGAAGTTAACCTTGCATTACTGAGCAACTGTTTCACCAGGTATCCACTCTAGCTTACCAAATTCCCAACCAGACTAAAATTAATTATAATCTTTTAATAGTCATACGACAACCGGTGATATATATATATATATATATATATATATATATATATATATATATATATATATATATATATAAAGAGAATTTAAATAAAAAGAAATAAATCAGTTTATATTTCGAAATTTATTTTAACATTGATCATTGAAATTTCAGCATATTAAACTTGATTCATAACTAAACTGGTGCCTTATTTAGGATTGTGAAAATGTGAGATTGTAATCTTACGGAACACATCAAATATGGAGCCAAGATTGGCAAACTGCATACAACACTGCATTCATAAAATAACACACGAAGAACGTTGAAACATATGTAAGAGGAAATTAACCACAAACAACCGATTCAATTTTCACCCAAAGAAGTAACGTTCGTAACGCAATCCAGTCCACCATGTAATTACCACACACTGGTATACTAAATTCATACTAACTCTCTGTGAAATCTTCCCGAAAAGAGTAGCTGAGGGCTACTTTGATGATTACGCCGCATGCTTCACGTGGTCAACTTGGTTTACACAAAGAGTGTAACTCCACAATAATTTTGATAATTAGACCGAAAAGCAATTTACAAAAGAAAAACCTCGAACTGGTTACTATCGTCTTACTATTAACCTGATGGGTCAAACAATTGTATAAGCACGTGGTACTGGTATCACAAAGTACACCCCACGTGGGTTGAACATCAAGAAAAATTGCTATATTGAAAAATATTGTTAAGACGAGACGTTATAATCTCACGCACATTCGCATTTAAGATTAAAGATCTTAGTTAGAGTTTCTGATCAACACGTGGTGTCACTTTACTCACAAAGTAGTGACAAAGCAACTACTGGAAGATATTCTGTAGTTCACGCTCGAAATACACTGCGTTGCAATTTAAGATAACATTAGATATTTTAGAGCTAAACCTGAAATAAAGGTGATTAAATTATCAGTTAGGCTGAACTTAAGAAATCCATTGTCCTACGGACTTAGCAGACAAGCGCTTAGCAGGAGATCTTACCACTTCAGACGCTCGCCGCGGACAGACTGACCTGCGCTCCTACCGAGCGTGCTTCCCAAATACAAACGGAAGTGACCAGAGAGGCAGCATCCTATACCAACATGACAAGGGACGGACAGGACCATACTAAGGATAGAAATCTCTTTGCTTTTAGAAAGCGTAGCTACCTGTTCCGACGTTGGTCCTACTGTTCTCAGCAGGCTTGTCTGCTACCATCCAGCATGCGACTAGAAATACATTTGCTCATTCATTCTTTCACACAGAAGGGAAGGGGGATGACAGTATATTATCATATACAGTATATAAAAGAAAGCGGATGTATGTTCCGTATGAGACTGTGTGACACGAGTTACATATAAACTGTGTTTTAAAGTGTAGTAGTGTGACAGATCGTTCTTGTTTATGTGTAAAAGTAACACGTTTCACTGCTCAGTCCCCTCCCAGATAGTCAGAAACACCACAGTAAATTTAGAAGACGAATTTATGCCGTAAATGACAACAGATTTAAGAAATTAACATGAAAGGAATCCAACAGAGACCTTTCAATACCATGGGTAGAACAACATTCTATAGCAAAATAGACACATCCAGTCCAGGTGCTAACAAAACAAATGTACACCAAAAAACGGAATTAAACAAATATTTCGGCAAAATGCTACATAGTACTAACAAGGGGACCCTCCATACCGTAAATCACAGATTTTGATGTGCTTCAAATGTGTTGTAGAGGTACTTACCCTGAGTTCCTGGGTACACCCTTTCTTTAGCGACGGGCCTTGGTTTTTGAGAAAATCGATTTTGAAGTTCATTGCGCGCTTTGTATACCCGTAACATTACATAAATTCCGAGCAAGTCTGATACTGGCAGCCAGTTTGATCAGTGTTCATTACGAAGTCAAGGTCGAAATTCTCCATGAGTATTCTCGTTTGTATGCGGAATTCTTCGCCAGCTGCTAAAACTCCGTCTATCGTCGCAAATTCTTTAGAACTGACAAACTCTGTAATTTTTCTTTGTCGAATCTTGTGTTTTTTTTCTTGAATAATGGGCGGAGATCGATTTTAGGTAATACAAGAAGCGACAGTTGTACGAACATTTGGAACTCCAATTGCGAACCACAAACGGAATGAATATTTGAAAAAATTAATAACAGAATAGATCTTTATATTTTCGCACATCTTACACTGTTTGTTGACATTCATTGAAATAATCGGCCAGAGTGGCCTAGCGGTTCTAGGCGCTTCAGTCTGGAACCACGCGACCGCTACGGTCGCAGGTTCGAATCCTGCCTCGGGAATGGATATGTGTGATGTCCTTAGATTAGTTAGGTTTAAGTAGTTCTAAGGGATTGATGACCTCAGATGCTAAGTCCCATAGTGCTCAGAGCCATTGAAATAAAATTGAAACATTCGGTCGATTTTGTAGAAAAAGTACACGAGCAGGATTCGATCACGGTACCTCCCGCGCGGTAGCCGTGAACTGTTAACTGTGCTCTACACTGGCTTTCTCGGAATATTCCTAACGTTGTACAAAGCGCGCAATGAACTTCAAAATCAATTTTCTAAAAAACCAAGGCCCGTCGTTAAAAAAAAAAAAAAAAAAAAAAAGGATAGCCAGGTACTCAGGGTAAGTGCCACTACAACATATTTGAAGCTCATCAAAATCCGTGATTTACAATATGGAGGGTCCCCTTGTAAGATGACGGAATATTTAACCTTACAGCATTGCTCTAAGATCGACCGAAGTTCCTCTGTTCCTCGGCTTCTGGCAGGCAGCCCTGGACCATCCACAAAGACACCCAGTGGCCTGATGGACGGGAGGGGGGAGGACGGAGGGTGGCGATCTTCCGTTAGCCCGGTGGGGCGAACGGTGGACTGGGCTAGCTCAATCGCCTTACCACCGTTTGCCAAACTCTCTGGATCCTATGACTCGCTACTACCCCGATAAGATGGCAATAAGAGCTTTCAATGCAGAGCCAGCTTCAAAGCATTAGCTTGTACCGACGCATTCACTCACACACACACACACACACACACACACATACACACACACACACACACACACACACACACAGAGAGAGAGAGAGAGAGAGAGAGAGAGAGAGAGAGAGAGAGAGAGAGAGAGAGAGAGAGATACAAGGAAAAATTGGCAAAAAGTGGGCTCAGTAGGGGTATATAAATAATCAGATACTTTCTCCAGAAGCTCGGTGTAGTGTCGACAAAGCAAAAATGACAGAGAAACAGACACTGCTTGCATGCTGAGACGCGAAACGCTCATGATATTTGTAAAACGGATTCAGCTGCCCATTTCACCTTTTTTTTTCGTCTTCCCTCTTACGTTTTTGTCCAAGTTGGTCCATTGATCAGAAGTAATATGTTTTTGCATTAGTAATGGAAGCTGTTATTCCTGGTTTGAGATAGTTACTTCCTTCAAGATTTTAGCAATTTTCTTACTTCAAAACGTTTTGCTTAGGTTCCACCTGGGCATCTAAAGGAACACTCTAGTGTTTGCGGTCAGTTATCGTGCGATACACACACTGAAGAGCCAAAGAAACTGATAAAGAGATACAGAGACACGTAAACAGGCAGAATACGGCACTACGGTTGGCAACGCCTATATAAAACAAGTGTCTGTCGCAGTTGTTATATCGGTTACTGCTGCTACAATGGCAGGTTATCAACATTTAACAAAGTGTGAATGTGGCGTTACAGTCTGCGCATGAGCGATGGGACACAGCGAGGTAGCGATGAAGTGGGACTTTCCCGTACGACCATTTCTCGAGTGTACCGTGAATACGAGGAATCCCGTAAAACATCAAATCTCCGTCAACGCTACAGCTGGAAATAGATCCTGCAAGAACACGACCAACGACGACTGAAGAGAATCGTTCAACGTGACAGATGTACAACCTTTGCGCAAATTGCTGCACATTTCAATGCTGGGCCATCAACAAGTGTCAACGTGCGAACCAGTCAACGAAACCCCATTCGTGTACCCTTGATGACTGCACGACACAAAGCTTTACGCCTCGCCTGGGCACCTCAACACCGTCATTGGACTGTTGATGACTGGAAACATGTTCCCTGCTCGAACGAGTTTCATTTCAAACTGTATCGAGCAAATGAAGACAACCTCATGAATCTATGGACCCTGAGTGTCAGAGGGAACTCTTCAAGTAGGTGGAGGCTCTGTAATGTGGTGCGTGTGCATTTGAAGTGATATGGGACCCCTGATACCTCTAGACACGACTTTGACAGGTGACACATACGTAAGCAACCTGTCTGATTACCTCCATCCATTCATGTCAATTTTGCACCCCAACAGACTTTGGCAATTCCAGTAGGACAATGCGACACCAGACAGGAAGGACACAAAAACCAAATCCCAATTAACACAGTAGTGTCCGAGGATCAAGAACACCAAGAAACAGAACGAATAAGAATTAAGAGAGGAGTAAAACGGTGAAGCTGGGAGATTCACTTCCCCAGAAAGCAGCAGGAGGCCCCCGAGGCACGTCATTCGTTGGGTGACGCACCCTCTCCATCTGACCGATGCGTCCTTTCCTTTCATTACCACTAAGAAACTAATTATATGAGCGAATTGGTAAACTCTTAGAAAGTAGAGCTAAGACGACGAGACAGTAAACCAACAACAGATGTAAAAGACTAACAAGAAGTGAAAAGATGGGAAGGTCAGCAACTAGGTTGCACCACCGAACAAGTGCAGCCATGGGCCTCTGGGTCAGAGCAGGCAATCGTGCATCCCTCCGACCTTTAACGGCCGTCGATGCGAATGTACACTACGTCACAAAGAGGAGTAAACACTACTTTCATGAATAAAACGTAAAACTGAGATCAGTCGTTTTGGCTTCATCCACTAGGATCAGAAGTTGCGTGTCAGAAAGTTTAATAAGGTGGCCAAATTCTGGCAGTCCAGTAGGATTCGGGCCACTGTTAGATGGGCACCACACCTACAATGTTATGTATCTTCACACCGCATGATGTGGCTGTGGGTCAGCCAAGTGTGGCCAATAAGTGTGGCCAAAGACCTCCTTTTGGCAGGAGGTCTTTGGGGCGACGGCCGTTTACTATTGTGACAAAATGAAACACAAACACCTACAGCCGTCCTCATGGTTTTATTTTATTTTGTTGCAACCCGTACCGCATCAACAACAGCCTGAAGCCCTGAAATTGCTTGCAAGAAAGTAAAATAAAATTATAAGAACGGCTGTAGGTGTTTTATTTCGTCACAAGACTGACACATGGTCGTGTTCACATTTATGGTTGGTAGTTTTTTTTCCAAAGAAATTAGGGCGCACCAATCACGGCTCCAAGCCTCCAACAACTATGGGGGTGGAGTCGACTGAAGTTCCAGTTCCGGTACCCCCAACTTCAAAGTCTGCATCCTGGTAGTCAAGTTGGCCAGTCGGTCAGCATGTTCCTTCACTATGATCCTAATGTGACAAGGTGTCCATACAAGCATACAAAGACGGTCATAGAGACGGTGGACGTCGTAGAGGAGGTCCTGGGTATTCACAACCAATTGGTGTCACGAGCAGCACTGGTCGATAGCCAGAGAACTGCTAATGGAGTCAGTGCCGATCACAAAGTTTCAGCAGTGCAAGAACGAAGGTGGCTGAAAGCTAGAGCAGTGGCCACCAATTCTGTAGTGAAAACAGTGAATCTGTTCGCCAAGGAGCGTTGTTCATTGCAACTTGGATGTGTGTAGGAAAAACCAATCCGTCCGTGAACCATAGAGCTATCAGAGTATACCGCTTCTGAGCCTGGAAATGCGTCACGGACGCCCAGAAATGAGTGGCGAATAACCGCAATTCCAGTAGAACAATGCGACACCCCACACGTCCAGAATTGCTTCAGAGTGGCTCCATGAACACTGTTCTGAGTTTAAACACTTCCGCTGGCTACCAAACTCCCCAGACATCAACATTATTGAGCATATCTGGGATATCTCGCAACGTGCTGTTCAGATGAGGTCTCCACTCCCTCATACCCTTAAGGGTTTATGAACAGCCCTGCAGGATCCATGGTGTCAGTTCCTTCCAGCACTACTTCAGACATTAGTCGAGTCCATGCCATGTCTTGTGTCATTTCTGCGTGCTCGCGGGGGCCCTGCGCGATATTTTAGGCAGGTATACTAGTTTCTTTAGCTCTTCAGTGTATATCCGGTTACAGAAAACTTAGGCTATATCTAGTATCATTAAGAGTAATATAACACTGCTGAGGCTATATATCATATTCAACAGCGGTTATCTAATGCGTATATATCTGTTCACGCTAGACACAGTTTCAGGAGGATGAGAAGATGTTTGCGATTGCTGTTAGCTACTGAAGCTTTGTAGGTTCAGCAGGTAGGGTGCACTCAAAATACGAGGAAGTTGGCCCCTACCTGGACAAGTCTTTTTTATTCTTTCACTTTCTTATCAACTAACATAATTAATTCAACCTAAGGTATTTCGAGTTAATTCATAACAAGTCATTAAATTTCCATATTCAGGATCCTTGCCCATTCGTGTAGTTCGCAGATGGAAATTTTTGTGCGTGGGCACTCCTAGGAAGTCAATTCAAAGTACTGTATTTCGAGTTAATTCATGAGAAATTCATGATCCTTGCCCATTCGTGTAATTCGCAAATGGAGATTCTTTGTGCCTGGGTATTCCTAGGAGACCAGTTCAGCGTAATGTATTTCGAGTTAATTCATGACAAGTCTTTAAATTTCCATATTCATGATCCTTGCCCACTCGTTTAATTCGCAGCTCGAGATTCTTTGCGCCAGGGTATTCCTAAGGAACCAACTCTGTGTAGAGGGCTGACTCGTTCATCTGGCTACTGCAGCTTTCTTCCTCCCCATGTCTTGAAACGCTGGGTTGCGGTCTCTTTATGTTGATAGCTAAATAAACATGCTAATCAAATAAATTTAAAATAATAAATATGGTATTATTACAAATACGGTACTATTATTACCTATTACGTATTTTACGTGGTAAGAGACTATAGATATTTTATTTTGTTATAGCAACTTCCTGTGTGAAGCACAACATATTACTATGATCTCTGGATATTTTAAGACTCGTTGCAGTAAAATTATTTCTCGTGTCTGAACACTACTAAATGCTCTCACATTATGTTTCCTTACGCTGCATTATGGAAGCTGAACACTGAATAAATTATCATCTCATAAGATCACTAAACCATTTATTAATATAGATGACCGATTGTGGTAATTCTCTGTTGTTATCTTCGGATTTGCTAAAAGATGGGACCAAAAATGCTAGGATAGAGCAACTGACATAACAGCACACGTAACTGAATTCAAGATTTGCAATACATGCAACAGCAACATACCTCTGCTTACATCATTACACAGTCTTCTCCTTCAGTACAGTAAGTGGTGCTACACAGTGTATGCCCATGTTGGTAAGGTGGGCTATACTAGAAGTCGGCATGTTAGTTCTAAAATGACAGCTATGTAAACACAAAATAAAACATAATTAATTCATAAAACGTAATCTATACATAACCTTTTTATATCACTATAGAAAATTTGTAGAAGCATATGAAAATTCTTTATAATTCTTTACCAAATTTTTCTTTATACAAAATCACAGCCAATATGATAACCTAAAACCACTTAAAAGCTCTCTATATACAGTAATGGTATCATATGTAGGTAGATTTTAATGCATTCAAGAATAGTTAGATATCTACATGCACAGATATGATATTTCATCAATAATAGATTCAATGTTAGTATACTACATTTGCGCTTTTATTGACAGTTCCGATATTTACTTGAGCTTATCCATGACAACACGTCACTCGATGTCTAAGTGGGATCCGATCACCCTATATCCAGATGTATTTAATATACAGTTATTCCACCAAATGGGATTTCAGTCGCTCTTAAACTGAGGCCATGATCTAGCATTGCCAGCTCACTCTCGCATAATTATGCCTGTGCTAGAACAGATATGTAGAATACTAACTTGGCTTATATTTTATGATAATAATTTACATATACATAATTATATGGAATAGTAGATCCATGCCTTAATCAAATGTGAGATCATAATATCGATTCGTACTACCACTGCGGCGTCTGATGTACTTATGTGTCACGAAGACTGTTTACAGGGATCTGTCAGTTGCAAAGTGTTGATGATGAATGTGAACAGCTGTAATCAGCGTAGTAACATGTATGTACATAGCTGTCAGCCTAAAACTGACATACCGACTTCTAATATAACTCACGATACCAACATGGACGTACTGAACTGCAGGAGACCGTATAATGATGTAAACATAGGTACATTTCTATTGCATGCATTGCAGATCTTGAATATAATTATATATGCTGTTAAGATAGTTGCTGTATCTCAGCATTTTCGGTCCCATCTTTTTGCAGATCAGAAGATGGCAACAAGGAACTAGCAGAAGCCGGTCATCTATATGAATAAATGATTTTAGCAATCTTGGCAATTGAAAATTTATGTAATGTTCATAATACTGCACATCGCTCCCTCGGTGACGATGTCAGAAGTATATATTATGAAAGCTAATGCCTTTTGTGCCTAACAGGTCAACACCGAGCCTAAATTTGAGTAATCGCGGCTTGTGAGATTCCTTTGAAATTACAAAATGAGTAATCACCGTGTCGCCCGTAGAAAAACCATCGAACTTCTGTAACGTAATTTGGAAAAGGTGCAGATTCTGTTTAGCAGATAAATTTGACTCAGTAATTGTTCGTGAAGCCAACCAAAAATTTCTCCCACGATAGGTTCAGTTACTGCAGTGCTGAAGACCACTGTTACTAATTGTTAAAAATTGAAATATGACTCAGGCTATCTAAATAATTAATACGACAATGAAAAATACTTTTGTTTGAAATTTTTTTCTGTAGATTTACACGAATCATTATCGAACTATTGTATGAATAGCAACCTCAATAGGTTGTTGTTGTTGTTTTTGGGGGAAGAGACCAAACTACGAGGTCATCGGTCTCATCGGATTAGGGAAGGACGAGGAAGGAATTCGGCCGCGCCCTTTCAAAGGAACCATCTCGGCATTTGCCTGGAATTTCTAGTGAAGAAGTGAAGTGAATGATTTTACATTATTTCGTCGTATTCACACTTTCACAAAAAAAGAACACTTTAAGCACGTTATGGCGTATTCTGAGTCATGTCTCTGGTTAACTCATAGTTCTTTGCTGTGGTACATTATAATCTTAGGCATCTCCACTCTTTATTAATTATAATTTATTACTCGTAAGAAAGGAAACGTGAATAAAAATACAAAAAGTAAATCAATTCTAGGAAAGAGGCGCAACAGCGCCCATCAGTATGGTGTTATTCTTAAGGCCGTTAATACACAATCATACTTCTTTGACAAAGAAATATGATCAAACATTCGTCAAATAACTTTGACAAAGATCTTTGACGTGGCGCTAAAAAGGGGTGTTACACTGTCGTCATAGTTTTGGTCATATTTCAAGATGGCGGACCACAACTTGTTATTATGCGCTGCAGTTGCTTGTACCACAATTGCAGTGTGTGTGAATTTGGAAGGAAAGCTGAGTAAAAAATGGAAACATACTTGGTAGAAGCCATAGGTATTACGTCGAAATAGTAAAAGCATCCAGCAAAATATTTTACGAGAGCTGTAAGTGGACGGCGTGAAGTCTTATATCCACATTACTTACGAATGGATGAGAGCGTATTTCAGTTTTTGCTCTGCAAAGTGGATTCTCATATTACAATGCATATATATCTACAGAACACGGGCAAATTGTGACACTGCGATTTCTTGATAGAGGCATGAGAGACTCTAGTTTACAACAAGCACTTGAATATCAAATTGCGAATTAACCAAAATAATTCCAAAAATGTGTGAAATGATCTATAAACCAGTGAAGTGGAATATGTGAAGGTAAACAATCGTTTAGTATACTATATGGGCAATAATAACTGTTTTCATTTTTGAATAATTTAATGGAATTAGTGTTCTAAAACCTACAAAATTAATAATAAGTACCGAACAGATGAAGCGCTTTGTAACTTCTGCCATACTGAGTTCAAAAATATACAAAGTAGAATGGAAAAGTAAAAAAGAATTTTTTATTTTAGAACGTGACCACATCTTCTATACCGGTATGTTGAAAAGTTGCCTGGATATTTCCAGATGTAGAGATGGATAGCTGCATCTGTGATCGTGGAAATGAAGTCGCTTGCAGAATATCCCATCTGCCCATCAACACACAATTAACAGAATGCAATGCGCCCCTCGTTCATCCCACCGCCCCCCCCCCCCCCCGCCCCGCCCCGCCGCTCCCCGCCCCGCCCAAGGGCTACTACTGCAGTGGATGACCGCTACCTACGGATTATAGCTCGGAGGAACCCCTACAGCAACGCCACCATGTTGAATAATGCTTTTCGTGCAGCCACAGGACGCCGTATTACGACTCTTAACTGTGCGCAATAGTCTGCATGATGCGCAACTTTACTCCCGACGTCCATGGCGAGGTCCATCTTTGCAACAGCGACACCATGCAGCGTGGTACAGATGGGCCCAACTACGTGCCGAATGAACCGTTCAGGATTGGCATCACGTTCTCTTCACCGATGACTGTCGTATATGCCTTCATCCAGACAATCGTTGGAGACGTGCTTGGAGGCAACTCGGTCAGGCTCAATTCTTTAGACACACTGTCCGTCGAGTACAGCAAGGTGGAGGTTTCCTGCTATTTTGGGGTGGCATTATGTGGGGTCGACGTACGCCGCTGGTCGTTATGGAAGGCGCCGTAACGGCTGTACGATACGTGATTACCATCCTCCGACCGCTAGTGTAACCATATCGGCAGCATATTAGCAAGGCATTCATCTTCATAGACGACAATTCGCGCCCCCATCGTGCACATATTGTGAATGACTTCCTTCAGGATAACTGCATCGTTCGACTAGAGTGGCCAGCATATTCTCCAGACATGAACCCTATCGAACATGCCTCGCATAGATTGAAAAGATCTGTTTGTGGACGACGTGACCCACCAACCACTCTCAGGGATCATCGTCGTTTAGGAGTGGGACAATCTGGACCAACAGTGCCTTTATGAACTAGGTGATAGTATGCCACGACGAATACAGGCATGCATCAATGCAAGAGGACGTGCTACTGGGTATTAGAGGTACCGGTGTATACAGCAATCTGGACCACCACCTCTGAAGGTCTTGCTGTATGGTGGTACAACATACAATGTGTGGTTTTCATGACCAATAAAAAGGGCAGAAATTATGTTTGTGTTGATCTCTATTCCAATTTTCTGTACAGGTTCCAGAACTCTCTGAACCGAGGTGATGCAAAACTTTTTGTGATGTGTATATTGTTACATAGATTTATGGTATATACACGATTGTGTGTGTCTGTATAGGTGTGTGTGTGTGTGTGTGTGTGTGTGTGTGTGTGTGTGTGTGTGTGTGTGTGTGAATTTTAATGTGAACTACTCTGCCACTTGGTGCAGGTTCAAGCACCTTGAGATATGTTTACAGGTTGTATGCCAGTCTTCCACCAGGCGTTAACGTGGACATATAATCTAACATGGCACTGGCTAAATATACAGTCTAAGACAAAAAAAGAAACGACGCATCTAGAAGTAACTACTCGAAAGCGGAGTAAAACGGTAGATCTGATGCACATGCACAGACGAACAAATGATTATAATTTCAGAAGGAATTGGTGTATTCATGAGAATTGCTTCAGAAACTGAGCAAGTCAGCAACGCGTTGGACCACCTCTGGCAAGTATCAGACCAGCTTGACATTGATTGACAGAGTTGCTGAATTACCTCCTGAGAGATATCGTACCAAATTCTGTCCAATTGGTGCGTTGGATCGTCAAAATCCCGAGTTGGTTGGAGGTCCTTGCAAGGGTTCTCAGCTGGGGAGAGGACTGGTGACCTTACTGGTCAAAGCAGGATTAGGCAAGCACGTAGACATGCAGTAGAAACTCTCGGCGTGTACGGAAAGGCGTTATCTTGCTGATATGTGAGCCAAGGCTGGCTTGCTAGGAAGGGGGTTGAGTTTCCCTACGTACAGCTCTGCTGTAAGGATGCCGCGAAAGACAATCAAAGGGGACCTGCTATGACATGAAATGGCATCTGGTTGTCAGACAGTATGACGGGCGACAATATCGTTGATACCCACCGCTGTGCAGGGGCACCTCCAGTCACGTCTTCACTGCTCATCGGGGCTCAGTTCGAAGCGGGACTCATCACTGAAGACAATGCTACGCTAGTCAATGAAATTTCAGGCGGCAATTGTACACTAATAAGGGATCCTTGAGTGTTAGGTCGAAAAGGCCAATTATGTTTACGGCATTCGACGCTCCACATATTGCCTACCATGCAACTTCAGTATTGGTTGCTAATAGGAACAGGGGGCGGATTCGATTGGTTTAGTACTTGTTCCATAGATCATGAGTATGACACTTCGTAATTATGTGGAACGTGTCAGGTTAATAAAAGGTGTCTACACAAGATATTACATTACACAAAGTATTACATGCCACTTAATTTTTGTGTGTGGGGGGGGGGGGGCGGAGGAGGGAAATTATCCACTTACTATATCGAAAAATTCATCTAATTCTTAGAAGGAGTTGCCATTCAGAAATTCTTTTAATTTCCTTTTAAATGCTATATGGCTATCTGTCAGACTTTTGATGCTATTAGGTAAGTGACCAAAGACTATTGTGGCAGCATAATCTACCCCCTTCTGAGCCAAAGTTAGATTTAACCTTGAGCAGTGAAGATCACCATTTTTCCTAGTATTGTAGCCATGTACACTGTTATTACTTTTGAATTCGTTCGGATTGTTAATAAGAAATTTCGTAAGTGAATATATATGATGCTACAGTGAAGATCTCTTGCTCTTTAAATAAGTGTCTGCAAGATGATCTTGGATGAGCTCCAGCAATTATTCTGATTACACGCTTTTATGCAATGAACACTCTTTTACTCAATGATGGGTTACCCCAGAATATAATACCATAAGAAAGCAGAGAATTAAAATAGGCGTGGTAAGCTAATTTACTGAGATGTATATCACCAAAATTTTCAATGACCATAATAGCATAAGAAGCTGAACTCAAACGTTTTAGCAGATCTTCAGTGTGTTTTTTCCAGTTCAACTCCTCATCAATACATACACCTAGAAATTTTGAATATTCTACCTTAGCCACAGATTTCTGACCGAAGTCTATATCTATTAATGGTGTCATTCCATTTACTGTGGAACTGTATATAGTGTGTTTTGTCAAAGTTTATTGAGAGCCCATTTGCAGAGAACCACTTAATGGTTTTCTGAAAAACATCGTTTACAATTTCAGCAATTAATTCTTGTCTGTTGGGTGTGATAGCTATACTTGTATCATCGGCAAAAGTACCAGCTTTGCATCTTCGTGAATATAGAATGGCAAGCCATTAATATATATTAAAACAGCAGAGGACCCAACACCGAACCTTGCATCACTCCATTTTTTATTGTTCCCCAGTTTGAGAAATCACCAGTTTTTTGCATATTATGTGAACTGCTTATTTCAACAGCGGGACTGGAGGTATCCAATGGTGAGTAAAGCATGAGTCTACGGAGCGTAGCTGAAATGCTTAATCGACGAGTAACTCACAACATACGATGAAGGTAAATACAGGAACCATCCGTGTAACAGTTGTAAATTGTCGTAGCTCTGCTGGGAGCCCCAAGTGCTAATAGAAAGCACTGATGCTGAAATCGTTATAGGCACTGAAGTCGGAGATAATTTCAGCTGAAATTTTTGCGAAGAACCTAATCATGTTCCGCAAGGATAGGCTAAACACATTTGGTGCTATCGTGTTTGTTGCTGTTAGAAGTAGTTTATCATGTAGTGAAATTGAAGCAGATGGTTCCTGTTAGTTAGTACGGGCAGAGGTCATTCTTGGCAACCGGAATAAAATAATGATTGGATCCAATTTACCAACCTCCCAACTCATGTGATTCAGCTGCTGAAAAATTCAAAGAAAAACTGAGTTTAATTTCAAATACGTATCCGACTCATATAATAATAATTGGTGGTGACTAATTTATCCTCGATATGTTGGCGAAAATATGCATAAAACATTATCCGAAATTGTGCTAAACACATTCTCTGAAAATTATTTCGAGCAGTTAGTTCATGGGCCCACACGAATAGCAAATGGTTGTGAAAACACACTTGACTTCTTAGCAACAAATAATCCTAAGCTAATAACGAGCATCAAAATGGATACAGGAAGTAGTGCACACAGACTGACGTAGCGAGACTGATGGCGATGGTGATGTTTGGTTCGTGGGGCGCTCAACTGCGCGGTCATCAGCGCCCGTACAAGGTCCCAATTCTTACACATTCCAATTTTTTACGCAGTCCAGTCCAGCCACTATCACGAATGGTGGTGAGGACAACACAATACCCAGTCCCCGGGCGGAGGAAGTCCCAAAAACGGCCGGGAATCTAACCCGGGACACCGTGATCCAGGGGGAGCGACGCTAGCCACTACACAACAAGCTGCGGACGTAGCGAGACTGAATACTGTAACCCCCAAGTCCTACAAAAACAAACGAAAAATATACTTATTCAAAAAAGCGGATTAAAATTCATTTAACGCCTTCCGGAGAGAGAATCTCCACTCCTTCAAAATTAAGAATGTAAATGTACACCAGTGTGGCTTGAATTCAAAGAAATAGCATCGACAACCGTTGAGAGGGTTATACCAAATAAGATTAACAGACGACGGAGCTGATCCCCCCCCCCCCCCCCCCCCCTTGGTACAGAAAACGGGCAAGGACACTGTTGCAGAAACAACGAAGAAGCATGCCAAATTTAAACGAACGCAAAATCTTCAAGTTTGGCTTTGTTTTACAGAAGCTCGAAATTTAGCGCTGACATCAGTGCGAAACGCTTAGAATAGTTTTTACTTTATCTCGAAATATGACAGGAAATCCAAAGCGATTCTGGTCGAATGTAAAGTATGCCAGAGGCAATACAAAGTCGATGCCTTCTCGGCGCGATAGCAAAGAAAATACTACCGACGACAGTGCTGTTAAAGCAGGGTTACTAAACACAGCTTTTCGAAATTCCTTCACCAAAAGACGAAGTAAATATTCCAGAATCTGAACCAAGAACAGCGCGTATAACTTAAAAGTAGATACCCTCGGAATAGTGAATCAACTTGAGTCACTTAATAAAAACAAGTCTTCTGGTCCAAGCTGTGCACCAGTCTGGTTCCCTTCAGAATGTGCTGATGAATAAGCACCATACTTAACAATCACACACAACAGCTCGCTCGACGAAAGATCCGCACCCAAAGATTGGAAAGTTGCACGGGTCACACCAATATTCAAGAAAGACAGTAGGAGTAATCCACTAAATTACAAGGCCATATCATTACCGTCTATATGCAGCAGGATTTGGGAACATATATTGTATTCGAACATTATGAGCTACCTCGAAGAGTCTATTGACACACAGTCGACAAGGATTTAGAAAGCATCCTTCTTGTGAAACTAAATTAGCTCTTTATACACACGAAGTGTTGAGTGCCATTGACAAGGGTTTTAATGTTGACTGTGTATTTCTAGATTTCCAAAAGGCTTTTGAACTGTACCACACAAGCGGCTTGTAGTGAAATTGCGTGCTTATGGAATATCGTCTCAGTTATGTTACTGGATTCGTGATTTCCGTCAGGAAGATCACAATTCATAGTAATTGACGGAAAGTCATAGAGTAAAACAGAAGTGATTTCTGGCGTTCCCCCAAGGTAGTTATTGGCCCTTTGCTATTCATTTTCTACATAAACGATTTGGGATACAATCTGAGCAGCCGTCTTAGGTTGTTTGCAGATGACACTGTCGTTTATCGACTAATAAAGTCAGACGATCAAAGCAATTTACAAGACGATTTAGGAATGGGGTGAAATTTGGCGATTGATCCTAAATAATGAAAAGTGTGAGGTCATCCACATGAGTGTTAACAGGAGTCCGTTAAACTTCGGTTATACGATAAATCAGTCTAATCTAACAGCCATAAACTCAACTAAACACCTATTAATTACAGTTACGAACAATTTAACTTGGAAAGAACATATAGAAAATGTTGTGGGGAAGGCAAATCTAAGACTGCGTTCTACTGCCAGATCACTTAGGAGATGCAACGGAGCTACTAAAGAGACTGCCTACACTACGCTTGTCCGTCCTCTTTTAGAATACCAAAGCGCGGTGTGGGATCCTTACCAGGTAGGACTGGCGGAGTACATCGAAAAAGTTCAAAGAAAGGCAGCACCTTTTGTATTATCGCGACATAGGGGAGAGAGAATCACGGACATGATACAGGGTTTGGGATGGACACCATTAAAACAAAGGCATTTTTCGTTGGGAGGGAATCTTCTCACGGAATTTTTCACCAAGTTACTCCTCCCAATGCGGAAATATTTTAATGACAACTGTCTGCACAGGGAGAAACTATCACCATACTAAAATAAGAGAAATCAGTGATGTCACGCAAAGATTTAGCTGTTAGTTTTTTTCCGCGCGCTGTTCGAGAGTGGAATAATAGAGAATTATTGTGAAGGGGTTTCGATAAACCCTTTGTCAGGCATTAAAGTGTGATCTGCAGAGTATCGATGTAGATGCAGACAACAGTGTTACAGTGCTAGTGGTGTTGATACAGAGCAGAGTAATGACAACGATAAACAAAGCTAACATTGCGTTACGCCTGCAACAGCAGTTGCCGAACCTGACATTTCGTCAGAAAGGAATCCAATGAATTTCACACAATGAGAAAGAAGTGGATGAAATATCAGCGTTTCTGCAAGATGACTCAGTGGAATGTGCGATCTGGTATACGCTCGACTTTGTCAACAATGTACATGAAGATTACAATAGTGACGATACGTGCTTAACAAGTGAAACTGATAGTGAAACAGGTGTCTAGCCAAGTATTCATCACTCTTGTCGGACAGGAAGCCACAATCTCTTGTCTCCAGCAACATAGTAAAGAACAATCGTCGTCGAAGCAGCGGGTAATAAACGTAATTACCTACGTGGAAGATCGTCCGCAGCACAGTAAAAAGTCAGTTGTGAACAGATTTCGAATAAGTCTGCAGCAACGTGACCGTATGGTTCATAAGAAAAACTACGGACAATCAGGGGAAAACAAGGCACACTTGTTAGGAAAACTAGTGTTTGCACGTTTTAAAGATGTCTGACTCAGTTTGCAGGATGCGCATGTAGTGAGCTACTACGCTAAGCACATCAAACTGTGCGCGACATAGATTACAGTGATTTCAAGGGAAACAGTGGATAGTTGTATGACTTCAGACAGTGATACAGAATTGGAAGGCCTAAGACAATGAAATTTTAAGCAAAGCACCAAGTTGACAATGCACAGCGAACTGTGGAATCGGACTGAAAATTTGTAGACAGGATAAACAAACTTATCTCATCGTTCAGCAAGGAATTGGTTTCCAACTCCGATCAGTCCGGATTTGAAGAGGAAATACAAATGAAGGGAACCCTGGAAATTAGAGGTACCAAGAAACTTGTATCGAGAGCAACGAACATTAACGCCTTAATGCTTACGCATACACTTATTCCGGATGGTAAATTGGCTGGAAAGTTATTTATTGTTCTGCGAGAAGTTGGAGGTGTTCGTAGTGAGCCTGTCAAAGAAAGTACTATCCCCTAAAATAGTTTTTCTCCATCACCTGGTGAGATGGAGGGATGCCAAGTACGTAGTAACGAACGCTTCCTTAGAATGCTGTCATAACTGCTGGCATTTATCGCCAATAGCACAGGTGCACTGCAGCTGCAAGTGAAATAAAACAAACTAAAAGTCTGCATAAAATCCTGTTGCAACAAGATAATAAACACACACACACACACACACACACACACACACACACACACACGCACACCCAGAAACGCACACACGCATACACACACACACACACAAAGCCAACACGGCCTCTCTTCTACCTTCGCCTTTTTTTTCCGCGACCACTTTGTATCTGTTTTCTTTTCCTTCCTCTCTCGGAAACCCTTTGTTTTTAACCTACCGCTACCCCCTAAAAGTTTCTCATTCTATTACTATATATCATATTACGTTGCCTCTTTCCGGGTCTTTCTTCACTTCTTAAATCCATGTGATCGATGACCTTTATTTCCAAAAGGTATCTGACGATGATTTTATATAGTCCGTTGTCATCATTTCTGTAAATGTGCAACAGTAGCAATCTCCTCGTCCTCCTCGTATTTATTCTGGGCATTATTATTATTATTATTATTATTATTATTATTATTATTAAAGGTCGTTTTATTGATCATTGACATACTGCCATCCATCGCATTTACCTAATACCATTCTTAGCCAATATTTCATTATTTATTTCATTAATAAGCAATGATTAGTTCAAAAACCGACGGGAATGACATCGACCACATAATGAGATTTTCACACTGCAGCGGAGTGTGCGCTGATAAGAAACTTCCTGGCAGATTAAAACTGTGTGCCGGACCGAGACTCGCACTCGGGACCTTTTACCATCTGAGCTACACAAGCACGACTCACGACTCGCCCTCACAGCTTCAATTCAGCCAGTACCTCGTCTCCTACGTTCCAAACTTCACAGAAGATCTTCTGCGAACCTTGCAGAACTAGCAAGAGCAGTTGCCAGCGAAAGGCAAAGGTCCAGAGTTCGAGTCTGGGTCCGGCACATAGTTTTAATCCGCCAGGAAAGTTTCACATCTGACAGGTCTAGTAGATATTAATTCCTGTGGGGATTCCATTACCGATTCTCTGTGAATGTAACAGAAAGCTCGAAAACATGGTAACTACGCGTAAACTGTCCTTCAACGAAAGTGTGCGTTCTCGTCATTGGCAACAGTTTCATCCCGCACACTCGAATCAAAATCCTCTTTACTCATAGCATCTAAAATATTGTCTTGCCAAACATGGGAGATTTTTTTATTTCTGAATTTATTCTCCGACAGGTACCGAAAGAAAATCAACGAGTAGCTTATCTCATGAAACTGTATCTAAAGCCATTCTGAGTTCAGTCATTGGAAACATATTTTTGACATCCAAATTCTGGTCACGACAGACAGTTTCATTAGTCCTGTTGTTTGTGACCTACATAATGTGTTCAAAGTAGAGCCCAATTCTGACGTATTCGCAGAAAGTTTAGTCTCAAGTCAACATCTGTTATTGCAAAACTAGGCAGTGTTTCACCTCCTGTACTTTGTGTGTACATCGTCAAGACCAGCTCACTGACTGCCGAAGCAGTGACTGAACTGGACCAGTTGGGAAGACATCAGACTCCTGTTCAGAAGAAGTGCGTTTAGATTATTGCCCATCCGTCCTGTGGTTAGCCTAAGTCAACTCCAGGGAACTGAGGAATGGATGGTTCCTCAAAAATGACATGGCAGATACCCTTATCCATCTTTCTTCAGCACAAAGGACTTTTTGTGTGTTTTCCAGAGCAAGTATGTTCCAGAATGGGTAGTGTTTAGTTGACTCAAGTATCAGTCTGTTCTGAGAACCACGTGCTGTACAGTGGTGGTCAGTATCATCAACCTCAGCTGCCTACATACATATTTTTTGTGTGTACAGCAGGTGAAAAGACAGCGTTTTTTTCCGCGGGAGAAGCGCCATACGTGTTCACACACGATGGCCATGGATTTTTGCAAAAAAAATGGTTCAAATGGCTCTAAGGACTATGGGACTTTACTTCTGAGGTCGTCAGTCCCCTAGAACTTAGAACTACTTAAACCTAACTAATCCATGCCCGAGGCAGGATTCGACCCTGCGACCGTAGCGGTCGCTTGATTCCTGACTGTAGCGCCTAGAACCGCTCGGCCACAGTTGCCGGATTTTTGCATTTGAACAGGGGACTGCAGCCGTCGGAACCCCATTATTAACAAGTACGCAGAGAGTTTCGGGAGGAACATTATGGACTAATGCGAACACAACATTCTGTACAAAATGTGTTCAGTTTTAATTGTATACGGAGATACAGCTGGTCACAGATAGTCCTTCAATAAACACACGTGCCGATGTTCCACGTACAAGAGAATGGCGGACATTACGTTCACAGCAGATTCAACACCTTCAGGAAGCAGACGAAGGTAGGCGATTGGAATTTTGTCGTTGGCTTACTGCAAGTCACTGAGTAATCTCATTAATACTGTTCAGTGATGAAGTCTCTACGGCTTGTGACAGTGTAAATAATACTGGTAACTCTCAGCGGTACTGTTGTGAAAATCGACATGCGTTTGTGGAAATACAATTTCAAGAACGCTTCTCTGAATATATGTGACTGGTATGGTGTGATAATCAGGTGAGTGGGCCTGTTGGATTACCGTATCTCTTTATGGGGCCGCATTATCTAGACCTTCTTGAAAACCAGTTGCGTCTTTGGATAGAAGAATGCGTATGTTCCTCCAGCATGACGGGGCCCGCGCACATTCAAGTCGCCACGTGACACCTTCTAACCCTAACATTCGCCGGAAGACCGATTGGCTGAAATCGTCACGTTCCATAACCACCAAGGTCACCGGACCTTACGTCTTTACATTTTTGTCTGTGGTAGCGGTTAAAACACGTAGTCTACAATGGAAAATAAACACAAAAGAACAACTGATCGGATTATGGACAATGCTGCCTTCGTAAAAGAACGCCGAGATATCTGAAGGGCTATTCGTGGTGTTTTTATGTGGATTCAACGGTACATTGATTCGTAGTTTGAATTTATCAAAATTTAATCATTTGCCTTTGTTAAGTACCTTCTGTGAACATTTATTTGCGATATGTTCTAAAGGTTGTATCTTTATAACACGTAAAAAGTAGACACATGTTGCATGGGAAGTTTTATTCGAACTGGTCTGTACTACTACCTCCTAAACTATTTACCATTCCTCCTGAATAGGACACTATGTGAAATTAAATCGCGTTTGACAAAAATGCCGTTTTCGTGTATCTCAATCGACAGAATAATACAGCAACTTTAATTTCAATAAACTAAAGCTTGTACAAAATACAAATGAAAGGGATGACCGGGTGAGGAAATTGTGCCATCAGATTAGCCAATTTTCAGCAGTTAAAGAGAAACACCACAGGACTCATAACCTTTGCAATCTGATTTCCATGCAACGGAGAATAAAGTCGAGTTGTAAGTTTTTATATAGTTAGATTTAGAATTTTGTTTTGAATACTTTTGATTTCAAGGAGTGCCAAATAGTTTAATTAATACACTCCTGGAAATTGAAATAAGAACACCGTGAATTCATTGTCCCAGGAAGGGGAAACTTTATTGACACATTCCTGGGGTCAGATGCATCACATGATCACACTGACAGAACCACAGGCACATAGACACAGGCAACAGAGCATGCACAATGTCGGCACTAGTACAGTGTATATCCACCTTTCGCAGCAATTCTGGCTGCTATTTTCCCATGGAGACGATCGTAGAGATGCTGGATGTAGTCCTGTGGAACAGCTTGCCATGCCATTTCCACCTGGCGCCTCAGTTGCACCAGCGTTCGTGTTGGACGTGCAGACCGCGTGAGACGACGCTTCATCCAGTCCCAAAGATGCTCAATGGGGGACAGATCCGGAGATCTTGCTGGCCAGGTTAGTTGACTTACACCTTCTAGAGCACGTTGGGTGGCACGGGATACATGCGGAAGTGCATTGTCCTGTTGGTACAGCAAGTTCCCTTGCCGGTCTAGGAATGGTAGAACGATGGGTTCGATGACGGTTTGGATGTACCGTGCACTATTCAGTGTCCCCTCGACGATCACCAGAGGTGTACGGCCAGTGTAGGAGATCGCTCCGCCCACCATGATGCCGGGTGTTGGCCCTGTGTGCCTCGGTCGTATGCAGTCCTGATTGTGGCGCTCACCTGCACGGCGCCAAACACGCATACGACCATCATTGGCACCAAGGCAGAAGCGACTCTCATCGCTGAAGACGACACATCTCCATTCGTCCCTCCATTCACGCCTGTCGCGACACCACTGGAGGCGGGCTGCACGATGTTGGGGCTTGAGCGGAAGACGGCCTAACGGTGTGCGGGACCGTAGCCCAGCTTCATGGAGACGGTAGCGAATGGTCCTCGCCGATACCCCAGGAGCAACAGTGACCCTAATTTGATGGGAAGTGGCGGTGCGGACCCCTACGGCACTGCGTAGGATCCTACGGTCTTGGCGTGTATCCAAGCGTCGCTGCGGTCCGGTCCCAGGTCGACGGGCTCGTGCATCTTCCGCCGACCACTGGCGACAACATCGATGTACTGTGGAGACCTCACGCCCCACGTGTTGAGCAATTCGGCGGTACGTCCACCCGGCCTCCCGCATGCCCACTATACGCCCTCGCTCAAAGTCCGTCAACTGCACATACGGTTCACGTCCACGCTGTCGCGGCATGCTACCAGTGTTAAAGACTGCGATGGAGCTCCGTATGCCACGGCAAACTGGCTGACACTGACGGCGGCGGTGCACAAATGCTGCGCAGCTAGCGCCATTCGACGGCCAACACCGCGGTTCCTGGTGTGTCCGCTGTGCCGTGCGTGTGATCATTGCTTGTACAGCCCTCTCGCAGTGTCCGGAGCAAGTATGGTGGGTCTGACACACCGGTGTCAATCTGTTCTTTTTTCCATTTCCAGGAGTGTAGTTCTGCATTTCTCTTTGATCATTTTCTTATTCTGGATATGTCCCAATGGCAACCCGATAGTCCAAAGTTCGATCATTTTACGTAGTATTGTTGTTAGCAGCTGCCATACTGAAACCAATAAACAAGTCCCTCGTATGCCCGGTCGCTGTTGACGTGGCTGTTGACGGAGCACAAGTTTTCATTCTTTTCTCCAACTAGGAGTCGCCACCGTTTTATTGAATTTGATCCTTATGTCGATACATCTTTATTGACCTTGCAGTTATTAAACAGTAATTTTAAGATGGTCAGTCACCTATCGCGTACGGAGAAGTCAGTCAGTAAGAAGTATTTGTGGTCAAGAAAGAACAATTGTGTTACACATGGCGTAAAAACACCTGTCCCATATAGAATATAGTTTGGAAGGTAGGAGACGAGGTACTGGCGTAATTAAAGTTGTGAGGACGGGGATTGAGTCGTGCTTGGGTAGCTCAGTTGGTAGAACACTTGCCCGCGAAAGGCAAAGGTTCCGAGTTCGAGTCTCTGTCCGGCACACAGTTTTAATCTGCCAGAAAGTTTCACACCTGTTCTATATACTGTGGCCCGATGATATGCCTAAATGGCTAAAACACAGGTCCCAATTACAGGTTGCACCGCTGCAAAGTCTCTCGCAACGGAGTCCTTGAGTAAAAATTTCTCGGTTCACTTGATGCCTTAAATTTGGATAAAGTTGCAAGTTTTCCATGAATCAGGGACGAAGATGATGGAGGACATCATCAAAAACTTGGAATTTTATCTGAATTAGACTCGGAAATTGAGCAGATTACGGATCTAACGACTTCCAGTGACAACAAAAATTCGATTTTCAATATTTCATAAAATTATGCTGTTTTAATGCACTTATTAAGAGATATAATTTGCGGCAAAAGTTTTCACATAAAAGACAACTATTGATGTTAGAAACTGAGTATGTATCTTGAGGTAATGTTACTCACGGCACCCAAATTGCCCACACTACATTTATCCAGTATTTAAGAATGAGAGAACTTAGAGACTTCCAACAAACTTTACAAATAATTTCAAACATTTGCAAAAATTTTCTCACTGAGATCCCTCACAAAATAATGAAAGTAAACGACTATTGCTTACTGCAATCGTAACACATTCTGCAGATAGTATCCACATATACCACCGAATACACACGCCATATTACAGCGTTGTGTGACGCAAAATTGAGGAAACATGACGTCATCAACACTGAGGTGCGTAAAAAACTAACTTTTCTTAAAACAGTGCTGTTTTTTACGTGGGAGTTGGATTCTCCAAATAATCGTTGGTGGGGTGGATCAGTTACAGGATCTTATGTATCAGTACAAAGTAAATAGTAGAAGCTCACACTGTACGAATTACCACAACCAGTTTTCACATTTCACACAAAACTGATTAAATGCTGCGTTCCTTTAGAGAAAGTTTGATATTTGCAGGAGGCATTCCATTTCCTGTACAAAAACAAGAAAGTACTTACTTGCGTTGGTAGGTGAAGAAAACGCAGCATGGGGGAGAACTTTCTGCCTACCAACAGTGCATATATTAATGTGAAAATATTTGCACCACACATTTAAAGTTATTTACCAGTGATCAACCCTGCTTACTACCTCTTGGTGTGATGTATTTTAGCTCGTTGGTGGCCCTAGCTCCAAAACTACATTACCTATCTGTTAACGAGTAAGGTATGAACCACGACTCGTAAGATAGTTTCTTCCAAAGGCCATAGAATCATGGGAGAGCCTCTGTGAAGTTTACAACATAAGGACAGAATCTCGTGACAAATCGAGGTTTGGATCTCTTCCTGAAGCGTGCAGCATAGTCCAGCTGCTAACAGAGTGTTCCACAAAGGTTCCATCCACAGTGGGTCACATGGTCTCTACTTCGACCATCATCAGTTATTTTGCTCTCCAAATAGCAAAACTCATTTACTACTTTAAGCATCTAATTTCCTAATCTAATACCCTCAGCATCACCATCTGGTTTCTGTACAAATTGAAAATGCCTTTCGCTCCCTGTATCTTACCCCTGCCACCTTTAGAATTTGAAAGGAGTATTCCAGTCAACATTGCCAAAAGCTTTCTATATGTCTACATCTGGTGAGCAAGATGTATGAGACAGGCGAAATACCCCAGACTTCAAGAAGAATATAATAATTCCAATCCCAAAGAAAGCAGGTGTTGACAGATGTGAAAATTACCGAACTATCGGTTTAATAAGTCACTGCTGCAGAATACTAACGAGAATTCTTCACAGACGAATGGAAAACCTGATAGAAGCCGACCTCGGGGAAGATCAGTTTGGATTCCGTAGAAATGTTGGAACACGAGAGGCAATACTGACCCCACGACTTACCTTAGAAGAAAGATTAAGGAAAGGAAAACCTACGGTTATAGCATTTGTAGACTTAGAGAAAGCTTTTGACAATGTTGACTGGAATACTCTCTTTCAAATTCTGAAGATGGCAGGGGTAAAATATAGGGAGCGAAAGGCTATTTACAATTTGTATAGGAACCAAATGGCAGTTATAAGAGTCGAGGTGCATGAAAGGAAAGCAGTGGTTGGGAAGGGAGTGAGACAGGGTTGTACCCTCACCCCGATGTTATTCAATCTGTATATTGAGCAAGCAGTGAAGGAAACGAAAGAAAAATTCGGAGTAGACATTAAAATTCATGGAGAAGAAATAAAAACTTCGAGGTTCGCCGATGACATTGTAATTCTGTCTAGACAGCAAAGGACTCGGAAGAGCAGTTGAACGGAATGGACAGTGTCTTGAAAGGAGGATATAAGATGAACATCAACAAAAGCAAAACGAGGATAATGGAACGTAGTCGAATTACGTCGGGTGATGCTGAGGGTATTAGATTTGGAAATGAGACGCTCAAAGTAGTAATGGAGTTATGCTATTTGGGGAGCAAAATAACTGATGATGGTCGAAGTAGAGAGGATATAAAATGTAGACTGTCAATGGCAAGGAAAGCGTTTTTTTGAAGAAGAGAAATTTGTTAACATCGAGTATAGATTTAAGTGTCAGGAAGTCATTTCTGAAAGTATTTGTATGGAGTGTCGCCATGTACGGAAGTGACACGTGGACGATAAATAGTTTAGACAAGAATAGAATAAAAGCTTTCGAAATGTGGTGCTACAGAAGAATGCTGAAGATTAGATGGCTAGATCACATAATTAATGAGGAAGTATTGAATATAATTGGGGAGAAGAGGAGCTTGTGGCACAGTTTGACTAGAAGAAGGGATCGGTCGGTAGGGCATATTCTGAGACATCGTGGGATCACCAGTTTAGTATTGGAAGGCAGCGTGGAGGGTAAAAATGGTAGAGGGAGACCAAGAGATGAATACACAAAGCAGATTCAGAAGGATGTAGGTACAGGGAGATGAAGAAGCTTGCACAGGATAGAGTAGTATGGTGAGCTGCATCAAACCAGTCTCAGGACTGCAGACCACAACAACATGTCTACAAATGCTAGAAACGTAGATTTGCCTTTCCTTAATCTATTTTCTAAGATAAGTCGTAGGGTCAGTATTGTCTCACGTGTTCCAACATTTCTACGGAATCCAAACTGATCTTCCCCGAGGTCGGCTTCTACCAGTTTTTCCATTTGTAAAGAATTCGTCTTAGTATTTTTCAGCCGTGACTTAAATTTTATTGTGGAACATTAACAGCTTATATTTCAGTCTTTAATAACTAAGAAAAATTGCGGCACTTACAGTGACATGTAGACGGTCATGTTTCCCTCGCTCAATACAAGTATGGAATGGCAGAGAAAATCGATCTTATTTGAACAGAATATCCCCATTGTACAGTGGCACTGATTTAGAAATGTACTACATACCACAAAATTATCAATAAGTGTCTTCAGACGCCGAAATAAAAGACAACCGTGAGTTCCTCTAGGAATAGAAACGAGGGACTTGTCTTATTGACTCTTCAGCTGTGGAACTGTGCTGTAATGTTTGTTTGCGTACAGCGGAACCTGAACACAGTATGAACAGCAGGACTGCACGCCCGCTCCCGCTGCGGTAGCTATTTCGTTCTTATGACGTTCATTTGTGGAATTTGAACAGAACAGCGCAAACAATAAAGGTATGGAATTTCGCCATTAACATGAGATACGCTAACACATAATTAGCCGGAGCGGGGCGTGCTGTTTGCGCTGTAAACGGGAATTGGATGCCATCTGTTTTGTGCGCGGCCGCCAACGTCAATAAACTGCGCGCCTGGCAGGAGCGGCCTGATCTGGTGGGATCACTGCGATTCGCCCTTCTCTCTCTGTGGCTGGATCGACGTTTCGAAAGAGTAGAATCCTTGGGTGGAATCACGTGTATCGATCGTGAATTGGCCTTAAATATTTGTCAGTGTTCTTCACACACCAATACGACCACGCTTTTATGTCCGCTTCGTACAATCACTAGCAGTGGCTTGTTCTCGTCCAGACACATTTTTCCCCTTCACCGTAGAGTTGGAGCATTACTGCACCCCTCCTCTGTACTTCCACCGTCGGAGGGTGGCACGGAACTTAAAGTTCCACCGCCACTCCTTCAAAGTGCTACGCTCGGCTGTTATTCAGCCGTTGCTTTGAGTCTCCTCTCACTTGTCCACCGAGACAGCTGAACCGAATCTGAACCGGTGACGCTGTGTAATAGTAAACTGACACCAAAAAAATTCACATACCTACTTCGCTAACACACGTGATGTACTCTGGTACAATGGTCCCCCCGCCGTACAGCATGCAGTGGCTTTGGAAATGTAGTGCTGTAGCAGAATGCTGAAGATTAGGTGGGGAGATCACATAACGAATGAGAAGATACTGAATAGAATTGGGCAGACAACTTGACCAAAGGAAGGGGTTGATAGGACACATTCTAATGCACCAGGAGGTAGGTGTGGGAGGTAAAAGTCGTAGCAAGCAGATTCAGATAGATGTAGGTTGCAGCAGTTATTCGGAGATGAAGAGGCTTGCACAGGATACAGTAGCATGGTGAGCTGCGTCAGATCGGTCTTCGGACTGAAGACCACCACCACAATAACAACAGCAGCAGCAGCAACAACAACAGCAGAAACATTCGCATATAACACTTCATGTATTTGCAAAATTGTATCGCTGCACGGCACACACTACAGGAGATATTACGTTTTATCCATGGGACTTCGATTCTTTAATGAATCAGGGGTAAGGGCTTACTGGTGTCTACAGACCCAGTAGCCGGGAGCTGCACGTTCGCGGTAAACAGGCACAAAATACTTAGGATTAACCCTCGGTCACAGACTTTCTTTCCGTAAACATAATGAGAACTTCGCACGAACGCTGAAGATTAGATGGGTCGATCACGTAGCTAATGAGGAGGTACAAAACAGAATTAAGGAGAGGGGGAATTTGTGGCACAACTTGACTAGAAGAAGGGATCGGTTGGTAGGACACGTTCTGGAGAATCAAGTGATCATCAGTTTTGTATTGAACGTAAGCGTGCAGGGTAATAATCGTAGACGGAGACCAATGGATGAATACACTAAGCAGATTCGGAAGGATGTGGGTTGCAGTAGTTACTCGGAGATGAAAGACTTGCACAGGATAGAGTAACATGGAGAGTTGCATCAAACCAGTCTTGTATGTACAGGGTGTTTCAAAAATGACCGGTATATTTGAAACGGCAATACAAACTAAACGAGCAGCGATAGAAATACACCGTTTGTTGCAATATGCTTGGGACAACAGTACATTTTCAGGCAGACAAACTTTCGAAATTACAGTAGTTACAATTGTCAACAACAGATGGCGCTGCGGTCTGGGAAACACTATAGTACGATATTTTCCACATATCCACCATGCGTAGCAATAATATGGCGTAGTCTCTGAATGAAATTACCCGAAACCTTTGACAACGTGTCTGGCGGGATGGCTTCACATGCAGATGAGATGTACTGCTTCAGCTGTTCAATTGTTTCTGGATTCTGGCGGTACACCTGGTCTTTCAAGTGTCCCCACAGAAAGAAGTCACAGGGGTTCACGTCTGGCGAATAGGGAGACCAATCCACGCCGCCTCCTGTATGTTTCGGATAGCCCAAAGCAGTCACACGATCATCGAAATATTCATTCAGGAAATTAAAGACGTCGGCCGTGCGATATGGCCGGGCACCATGTTGCATAAACCACGAGGTGTTCGCAGTGTCGTCTAAGGCAGTTTGTACCGCCACAAATTCACGAAGAATGTCCCGATAGCATGATGCAGTAATCGTTTCGGATCTGAAAAATGGGTCAATGATTCCTTTGGAAGAAATGGCGGCCCAGACCAGTACTTTTTGAGGATGCAGGGACGATGGGACTGCAACATGGGGCTTTTCGGTTCCCCATATGCGCCAGTTCTGTTTATTGACGACGCCGTCCAGGTAAAAATAAGCTTCGTCAGTAAACCAAATGCTGCCCACTTGCATATTGTCGTCATCAATCCTGTGCACTATATCGTTAGCGAATGTCTCTCGTGCAGCAAAGGTAGCGGCGCTGAGGGGTTGCCGCGTTTGAATTTTGTATGGATAGAGGTGTAAACTCGGGCGCATGAGACGATACGTGGACGTTGGCGTCATTTGGATGGCAGCTTCAACACGGCGAACGGAAACCCGAGGCCGCTGTTGGATCACCTGCTGCACTAGCTGCGCGTTGCCCTCTGTGGTTGCCGTACGCGGTCGCCCTACCTTTCCAGCACGTTCATCCGTCACGTTCCCAGTCCTTTGAAATTTTTCAAACAGATCCTTTATTGTGTCGGTTTTCGGTCCTTTGGTTACATTAAACCTCCGTTGAAAACTTCGTCTTGTTGGAACAACACTGTGTTCTTGGCGGTGGAATTCCAACACCAGAAAAGCCCTCTGTTCTAAGGAATAAACCATGTCCACAGCACACTTGCACGTTGTGAACAGCACACGCTTACAGCAGAAAGACGACGTACAGAATGGCGCACCCACAGACTGCGTTGTCTTCTATATCTTTCACATCACTTGCAGCGCCATCTGTTGTTGAAAATTGTAACTACTGTAATTTCGAAAGTTTGTCCGCCTGAAAATGTACTGTTGTCCAAAGCATATTGCAACAAACGGTGTATTTCTATCGCTGCTCGTTTAGTTTTTATTGCCGTTTCAAATATACCGGTCATTTTTTAAACACCCTGTATGTCAATGTAGATGTGGCCTTGTCTGAGGACAACCTATACAGATATAAAATAAATTTTACTGTGGAACATTAGCAATCAACTCTGTAGGAATTAGCATGGGTTTCGAAAAAGACGATCGCGTGAAACCCAGCTCGCGCTATTCGTCCACGAGACTCAGAGGGCCATAGACACGGGTTCCCAGGTAGATGCCGTCTTTCTTGACTTCCGCAAGGCGTTCGATACAGTTCCCCACAGTCGTTTAATGAACAAAGTAGGAGCATATGGACTATCAGACCAATTGTGTGATTGGATTGAAGAGTTCCTAGATAACAGAACGCAGCATGGAGAGAAGTCTTCCTAAGTAAGAGTGATTTCAGGTGTGCCGCAGTGGAGTGTCGTAGGACCGTTGCTATTCACAGTGTACATAAATGACCTTGTGGATGACATCGGAAGTTCACTGAGGCTTTTTGCGCATGATGCTGTGGTATATCGAGAGATTGTAACAATGGAAAATTGTACTGAAATGCAGGAGGATCTGCAGCGAATTGACGCATGGTGCAGGGAATGGCAATTGAATCTCAATGTAGACAAGTGTAATGTGCTGCGAATACATAGAAAGAAAGCTCCCTCATCAATTAGCTACAATATAGCAGGTCAGCAACTGGAAGCAGTTAATTCCATAAGTTATCTGGGAGTACGCATTAGGAGTGATTTAAAATGGAATGATCATATGAAGTTGATCGTCGGTAAAGCAGATGTCAGACTGAGATTCATTGGAAGAATCCTAAGGAAATGCAATCCGAAAACAAAGGAAGTAGTTATAGTATGTTTGTTCGCCCACTGCTTGTATATTGCTCAGCAGTGTGAGATTCGTACCAGATAGGGTTGATAGAAGAGATAGAGAAGATCCAACGGAGAGCAGCGCGCTTCGTTACAGGATGATTTAGTAATCGCGAAAGCGTTACGGAGATGATAGATAAACTCCAGTGGAAGACTCTGCAGGAGAGACGCTCAGCAGAAGAGATAGAGAAGATCCAACGGAGAGCAGCGCGCTTCGTTACAGGGTCATTTAGTAATCGCGAAAGCGTTACGGAGATGATAGATAAACTCCAGTGGAAGACTCTGCAGGAGAGACGCTCAGCAGAAGAGATAGCGAAGATCCAACGGAGAGCAGCGCGCTTCGTTACAGGGTCATTTAGTAATCGCGAAAGCGTTACGGAGATGATAGATAAACTCCAGTGGAAGACTCTGCAGGAGAGACACTCAGTAGCTCGGTACGGGCTTCTGGTGAGGTTTCGAGAACATACCTTCACCGAGGAGTCAAGCAGTATATTGCTCCCTCCTACGTATATATCGCGAAGAGACCATGAGGATAAAATCAGAGAGATTAGAGTCGACACAGAGGCATACCGACAATCCTTTCCACGAACAATGCGAGACTGGAATAGAAGGGAGAACCGATAGAGGTACTCAAGGTACCCTCCGCCACACACCGTCAGGTTGCTTGCGGAGTATGGATGTAGATGTAGAATCGAACTTTTGAGTAGAGTTGCTCGCTACGAATCGGTAATTTTGGTGCGGAACATAAATGAGCAGTAAATGGTAGGATTATCGGCAGTATTGGTAGTATTGGAGAGAAAGAAACTTAAATGAATGTGTGAGAGAGCAAATGGGAGCCGACGACTTCTCTTTGTTTGTTTGTTCAGTGTCCACCCCCGGTAGCTGAGTGGTCGGTGCGACAGAATGTCAATCCTAAGGGAGCGGGTTCGACTCGTGGCTGCGTCGGAGATTTTCTCCGCTCAGGGACTGGGTGTTGTGTTGTCCTAATCATCATCATCATTTCACCCCCATCGAGGCGCAGGTCGCCGAAGTGGCGTCAAATCGAAAGACTTGCACCCGGCGAAAGGCCTACCCGACGGGAGGCCTTAGCCACACGGTATTTACCTCGTTCAGTGTCTTGTACGTTCTTACAAAACATAAATTGCATTGCATAAATAATAAAAACTAGTTGAGCGCCTAAAGTCTGCTGTTTTATATAACCAAAACAATTATTTTTCAAGAGTTTCCTGGTATTACTGATAAGTGCAGAAGTTGTTTATGAATAATAGGAACATGTTTTGTATTAGCTCGACGAAGCATTGAAGCAATGTTTAGATATCCTTTTGTTTTGAGTTTCTTTCTTTTTTTTTGACCTTTTTCTGAGGACATTGCGTTTTCCGGCCCTTCATGATATATCCGTATATTTTTTTTTTAATTTTTACTACATCATTCCTCCGTTTCATGTTACAAATCAACACTTTGCCAATAAAACCTGAATTAAAGACGGAAAATTTCTATTTTATAATAAATCTCTTTTCTTAAATAAGATACAAGAGGTTAACTAGAAGAAAAATGTTTGCAAGACCCTTTATGTATCGTCACTCAGTGTCGCTTCCGGTTACTAGGGGAATCGAGTACCACATCGATGGCATACACAAACACTGCGATAACGCCCGATTGGTATGCAACAGACGCAGCAGACCCAACGTACAGATAAGGTGGTTACGACAGTAACTGACCAAGTTTACTAGGAAAGCTGCTGAAGTCTACGCTTACTCATCATAATCTACGGTAGCATACCGTATTTTTACAACTCTACTCTTGAGTAAACTGTGTGTGAACAGACTCTTTTGTTTGGTCACTTCGGTCCTTACGCTACCAAAGGAGGGAGTACGTGATTTAATTTTCACACGCTCTGCGTTCTTCGTAGGTTTAATAACAAAGCAAACAATATTCCTGGGTGAATCCAAGATCACTGTGACTATTTTGTGAATAAATCACCCTCGATCGCTTAAGATATGCCAACATTTATAAATGCTTTTTGGCTAATGTCATCATCAGGTCAAAACGTAAAACTGATAAAAAAAACGTTCAGTGCCAGGTGTCAATAAAGCTACTCATATGTTTCTTGGCGTTCTAAATAAATAAATAAATTACCGGTTCTAAATAAATAAATTAGTGGAACGACCACCCACTTTGTTTTTCAATCTTAAATATGAGTTTGTTCTGCGAATAACTGACGGAAGAGTCCACAGTTATGAGTCTCGGTATAGAATTTCATTTCATGGCTTTCTTCAGACTGATACCCATTGATTTGTCTGTCTGTCTGGCGAGGCAAGATGGGTATTTGGTTTTCGGGAGAACATGGAGGGAGCAGAGGGGGCGGTTACTAACCCTCCCTCTTCACTCGCTGGGTATGGCCTTGCAATATATAACCACTTATTACACGCAATTATCGCAGGTTTACGAGGTACATTGGCACCACAATGGTTTGAAGATTAAATTTGTGTTTTCGAAATAATGCTAGTAGATGTCTACAAAAGGAATCAAAAATGGCCATATATTCTGTCACACTGTCAAATATGGTGCTTGAATATCTGCAACTCAGAAGATAACATCAGTAGAGGCATGGAACCTTTTTATGATAATGGTGCTGCATATAGCGAATCACATCATAAAATTGTAGAGAAATGCAGGAAGGCTAACGAATGTATATTTCAACAGGTGGAAAATCCATTGGTTTTGATTATGTGATTCGCGACAAATCAATGAAGATAATAACAACCGTCAAATATATGTATGTTTGTGCTCCCGGGGTGGTTTTAAATTAATGGGCTCGTTAAGTGACAGAGTGAGGAGGAGAGAAGGATTGCGACAGAGTGGTATGTGGAGATCGACAGAGAGAGTGTGAGGTGGAGACTGACAGAGGGAGGGGGATGAGCTGGATAGAGAGAGGACCGAGGAGGAAATCGGTAGATGAGAAGAGGAGATGGACAGAGAGATGTGGAGGAGAAGACTGACAGAGAGAAGGGAGAGAATGAGATGGACATAGATAGCAGGAGGAGGAGGTAACGGACAGAGAAAGGCATATGAAGAGAGACAGAGAGAGGGGGAAGGAGAAGGACAGGAGCAGAAGATTAGTGTTTAACGTTCCGTCGACAACGAGGTCATTAGAGACGGAGAAGCAGCTCAGGTTTGGGAAGGATGGGAAAGGAAATCAGCCGTGCCCTTTCAAAGGAACCATCCTGTCATTTGCCTGAAGCGATCTAGAGAAATCACGGAAAACCTAAATCAAGATGTCTGGACGCGGGTTTGAACCGTCGTCCTCACGAATGCGAGTCCAGTGTACTAACCACTGCGCCACCTCGCTCGGTGGAGGAGGACAGAGAGAGTGTGGAGGAGGGAAACAGAGACAAAGGGAGCAGAGAATGGACAGAGAGAGCAGAAAGGAGGAAATGGACTAAGAGAAGATTGGAATAAATACATACATTGGAAAAATACGTAAGTCAGGTACTCAGCTAGTACAGACGCATTATAAAAATGGATGAACATCTACTGTGGATGTAAGTCTGTATGTACGTCCCGCACCTCCTCCTAAACCAATGGACCGATTTCAACAAAAATTGGTACACATAACATTTACTTTGTGGAAAGAATCGCTGTCGGGATAAGGATTACATATCTATCAAAAGGATGGGGTCAAGATGTAGAGTAGCTCACTACACGCAAATAGCCAGATTACATTCAACCAGTACTTAGGAAGGAGAGCACTTAGCGACTTACAACAAACCTTACACTTAATTTCAAACCGTTACTAAATTTTTTTCTCGTTGACAACTACCAAAAGAATGATGAAATGAAAAAAAGACATTATCTCTTACTACGTTTTCGCAGTTTATGTAGTAAAACTGCCGCATCAAGCCATATTTATTGGGTTATGGACATACACAGCGTACACCACATAACAACAACGTAGCTCACAGTAATTGCTCAAACTGGGGACCGCCAGTCTCAATGCATGCATGACAATGGCGCTTGCCACATAGGGAGTTTGGACCATAGGAAGTGGGTCTTATCCGTTTCCGCAGGGGTTTCATATACTGACGCCTTGTCATAAACCCACGGAAAACATCCAAAGGTGTGAGATCCTGCAGTCACGCTGGTCATGGCACAGGACCTCCCCTTGAAATCCAATGATGAGAGTACATATGTTCAAGTCTCTGTGAACATTAACATCGAAGTTGGTAGGTGCACCGTCGTATTGGAACTACATTTGGTCATGGATAGCAAGAGATACAGTCTCCAAGGACTGTGGCAGTAAATCTAGCAGGAAACCAGGTAACATGGACCAGTCAAACGTCGATGTATCAAATAAAGTAAAGAGCTAGGAATTTGTTACACAATGTATGCTGGGTATGTCCATAACACAATAAAATATCCATTTTCGACCATTGGTTCCCTGTTGTATAATCTGTTGTCGACCCACTATCATCTGTTTCAATTTGACCCAAAAGATTTGAGACAATCTATTCATGTGAAATATATTTGGCATGTGTGTGCAGGCAAAGCCATGGGAAGAAAGCTCCACCTAAACCCCAGTGTCAATTTCAATCAAATTTGGTATACATATTACTTACTATCTGAAAAGAAATGCTGTCTAGGTGGAGGTAAGAAACATCAGCTTCTTTTGGGTGCAGGTGATGAATTCGAGAGAGAAGAGGGGTGGAAGAGATGAACAAACAGAGAAAGGAAAGGGCGAAATTGACAAAGATAGGGAGGAGGAGGGGATGGACAGAGAGAAAGGGGGAGAGGGGAAGGACAGAGAAAGGGGGCAGATGGACAGAGACGAGAGATGAAGAAATTGGCAGACAGAGGGAGAGAAGGAGATATAGAGGTAAAGGGAAGAGGAGAAGATGGAAGAGGTAGAAGGGAGGAGGGGATGGACAAAGAGAAAGGGGGAGGGGATGGACAAAGAGATAGGGGGGAGGGGATGGACAGAGATGAGGGATGAAGAAATTGGCACATAGAGGGAGGGAAAGACATGTAGAGATAAAGGGAAGAGGAGAAGGTGAAAGAGGTAGAATGGAGGAAGAGATGGGAGGAAGATATGATCTGGAAGAGGTGGAAGAGGATATGGACAGAGAGAGGGAGACGGGAAATGGAACGAGAGGGAATGAGCCGATGGGCAGAGGAGGGAGGAGCAGATGGACAGAGAGAAGGGAGAAGTAGATAGGTAGAGAAAGAGGAAAGAGGAGAGGGAATGAGAGAGGGACAGGAGGAGGTAGAAGAGGGAGAGAGGATGAGATGGATAGAGAAAGGCAAAAGGAGTGGAAGAGGGAGGAGGAGATGATCAGCTGGAGGGGGAGGAGATGGACAGGACGAGGGGAAAGATGAGGGTGACATTGAGAGGAGAGGAGGAAATTAACATAGAGAGGGGGAGAATGACAGAGAGGGGGGGAGGAGGAAGCAGGGGAGTAAGAGATAGAAGAGAGGGAGGATCCGATGGACAGAGGGGGCAGAAGGACAGAGGGGCAGAGAGAGCAGCAGGGGGAGGTGGACAGGGAGATGTAGGTGGAGCAAGTGGACAGGGAGAGGGGGAGGTGGAGAGGTACAGAGAGGGAAGGAAGGATGAGATGTACAGGGAGAGGGGGAAACAGGAGACGGATTAATAGAAGATTGGAATAAGTAGATACCAAGGCATGCTGGGAACTCAGCTAATTAGTATATAAAATGTCGCAACCTGTACTGATACTGTTGTACCAGTTCTGCAGCTTCCTATGATTTTTAAAATTTTCTTTAAGTTTCATCGCATGTGTTTTCGTGCTCATAGGTAGTAACTTCCCACCTATCTTTTATTTATCTCTTTGTATACATTACTTTTCACTTCCCAGTAACTCTGGTCGTAGATGTATCAGATTTACGAAATTCACAGTTTCCTCACTAACCTCGAGGACAGTAAAATATTAACATAGATATTTTATTGTTATTTGAAACTAGCGTGCCGGCTGGAGTGTCCGAGCGATCCTAGGGGCTTTAGTCTGGAACCGCGCGACCGCTAATGTCGCAGGTTCGAATCCTGCCTCGGGCATGGATGTATGTGATGTCCTTAGGATAGTTCGGTTTAATTAGTTCTAAGTTCTAGGGGATTGATGACCTCAAATGTTAAGTCCCATAGTGCTCAGAGCCATTTGAACCATTTTTGAAACTAGCGTAATAAATTTTTTGAGTACTTCCACCAGCACGTTGCAAATGATTGGAACCGAGATACATATCGAGGGGTAAAGAGCTACATCGAACTTCTGAATGAATCACCAATAACCAAAAACTGGAAGATGATTGTCAATCCGGTTGTGTCCGGTCTGCCGTTTTTCATATTGATATTGTTCTTATTAATTCTCGGACGCATTTTCTTGTCGGCCCCGATCGCACTTTTCGTAACAAGTCCAGCAGCGGCTGCAGTGGTTGCTCGTGACCCCCTCCTACGCCAGACTTGTGTGGTACGGAATGCGCTTTTGCCGGCGACCCTTTCTTCGCTTCCTCGACCTGCTTCTCTGGCCCTTTAAATTTTGTATCGCTCCTCCGCCCTGCGGGCTGTGTGCAGAGCCCAGCGAACTCTAGACGTCTAGACTGCACAAAGCGGCGCTGCGTCTTCCAATTACGACCGCGACCCTCGGCGCACATTTAGCAGCGAATGAACCGGGCCATCTTCAGACATGGAATTATAAACCTCGGTTCTTTCTATTAGCTCCCACTACTTATGCTCCCTTCGAAGTCTAAGCGCAAATAAAATTTATTTCTTCAATTTTTCCGCGCTGAATTTAACTCGTAGAGGTCTCCGATTCTATTACGATATTTATAAATTAACTCTTTATCAGCAATTACGTCTGCCAGAAAAGTTTTTTTTAGTACTTAGTATGAGTCTGTAATTAACAACTCACGCATATATGGCCAAGTGATTGAAGTATACAGAACCTGTTGTAGAATCCAATAGCGCTTTTGATTGCAATTTTGGTCCTTTGCTAACATCGGTTTCGATCCTTGGGATCATCATCAGGTATATATGTCTTCCTAAACTAGTAATTTTGTTAGATCATAGATTAGGCTAGATCATATGTACTTTAATTAAGGAACAAATACTTATTGAAGGAGTAGTTAGTATCTCCAGTTCCTTAAACAGCCCTTTGCAGGACATTCTTGAGTCTTCTGACTGATTTGATGCGTTCCGCCACGAATTCCTCTGCTGTGCCAACCTCTTCACCTTAGAGTGGCACTTGCAACTAACGTCCTCAATTTGTCGGCTGTATTCCACTCTCCGACTTACGCTACAGTTTTTAACCTCCACATAGGCTTGTACGATCATGGTGGTGGCCAGTGTTTAACGTCCCGTCGACAACTAGGTCATTAGAGACGGAGCTCAAGCTCGGGTTAGGGAAGGATGGGGAAGGAAATCGGCCGTGCCCTTTCAAAGCAACCACCCCGGCATTTGCCTGAAGCAATTTAGGGAAATCACGGAAAACCTAAATCAGGATGGCCGGAGACGGGATTGAACCGTCGTCCTCCCGAATGCGAGTCCAGTGTGCTAACCACTGCGCCACCTCGCTCGGTGTGTACGATCATGGAGGTCTTAACAAGCGTCATTTCGTCCTCTCTCTCTCTCTCCTAATATCCTCGCTGCGAAGAACCGCCTCATTTCTTTTGAGTCCGTCACATTTTCAACGTCTGTAGACACCCATCCTTCAATAACACCCTGCCTCAGACGCTTCGAGTCTCATCTTTTCCGGTTTCCCCACTGGCCATGATTCACTCGCATACAGTGTTGTGATCCAAACGTATATTCTCAGAAATGTCTTTCTCAGATTAAGCCCTATGTTTGATGCTAATTACTTCCTTTGTCCAGGATTGCCCTTTTTGCCCGTGTTAGTCTGCTTTTGTCGACTTCCTTTATTCTTCTGGCTTTTGTTCTTTTACTTCCAAGGTAACAGGATTCCTTCATGTCGTCTACTAATTTAGATGTTAAGTTTATCGTTAAACTCATTTCTGCCACTCCTAATTACTTGCGTCTTTTTTCGGTTTACTCTCAATCCATGGTGTATGATCATTAAACTTTATTCCTTTCAAAAAATCCTATAATTTTTCCTCACTCTTACGGGGATAGCAAAGTCATCAATGAATCGTATCATTGTATCCTGTCTACCCTATCTTTCATCCCATAGCTGAAACCGTTTATTTCCGTCTTTGCTTCTTGGATGTATAGATTGAACAGTGGGAGCGAAAGACTATCCTTGTTATACATTCGTTTTTTATCCAAGCAATTTTTTTTTCTTCATCTCGACAGGTGCCTTCAAAAGATGTAAAACATGTATATTAGATTTTCACATCTTTCGACTCTTGTAGTGGCAACGACCTTTCTTGGGTTGTTTTTTTTTTTTTTTACTAGCTTAGGAAGAGAGATATCTGATGATGATCACAAGTATCGAAGGTGGTATCAAAATAAAGGGAAAAAAACTGCTGACAATTTCAATTCGACGAATGACGTATAAATGACAGATACCAGATCATGGCAATATGCTGCCGAAACGGGTCCTACCAATAAACGTTGAAAAATAAATGTGACTGAAGTTCATAAAATGTTAATATACAAAAATTTATTTCGATTAGGTTTTTACATTTCGTTCCACAGTCACTTGAAATTTCTTGAAACACAACGGCGTTCCCACCGAGGTTGTATGTTTCCATATACACTCCTGGAAATGGAAAAAAGAACACATTGACACCGGTGTGTCAGACCCACCATACTTGCTTCGGACACTGCGAGAGGGCTGTACAAGCAATGATCACACGCACGGCACAGCGGACACACCACGAACCGCGATGTTGGCCGTCGAATGGCGCTAGCTGCGCTGCATTTGTGCACCGCCGCCGTCAGTGTCAGCCAGTTTGCCGTAGCATACGGAGCTCCATCACAGTCTTTAACACGTAGCATGCCGCGACAGCGTGGACGTGGACCGTATGTGCAGTTGACAGACTTTGAGCGAGGGCGTATAGTGGGCATGCGGGAGGCCGGGTGGACGTACCGCCGAATTGCTCAACACGTGGGGCGTGAGGTCTCCACAGTACATCGATGTTGTCGCCAGTGGTCGGCGGAAGGTGCACGTGCCCGTCGACCTGGGACCGGACCGCAGCGACGCACGGATGCCCGCCTTGACCGTAGGATCCTACGCAGTGCCGTAGTGGACGGCACCACCACTTCTCAGCAAATTAGGGACACTGTTGCTCCTGGGGTATCGGCGAGGACCATTCGCAACCGTCTCCATGAAGCTGGGCTACGGTCCCGCACACCGTTAGGCCGCCTTCCGTTGACGCCCCAACATCGTGCAGCCCGCCTCCAGTGGTGTCGCGACAGGCGTGAATGGAGGGACGAATGGAGACGTGTCGTCTTCAGCGATGAGAGTCGCTTCTGCCTTGGTGCCAATAATGGTCGTATGCGTGTTTGGCGCCGTGCAGGTGAGCGCCACAATCAGGACTGCATACGACAGAGGCACACAGGGCCAACACCCGACATCATGGTGTGGGGAGCGATCTCCTACACTGGCCGTACACCTCTGGTGATCGTCGAGGGGACACTGAATAGTGCACGGTACATCCAAACCGTCATCGAACCAATCGTTCTACCATTCCTAGACCGGCAAGGGAACTTGCTGTTCCAACAGGAAAATGCACGTCCGCATGTATCCCGTGCCAACCAACGTGCTCTACAAGGTGTAAGTCAACTACCCTGGCCAGCAAGATCTCCGGATCTGTCCCCCATTAAGAATGTTTGGGACTGGATGAAGCGTCGTCTCACGCGGTCTGCACGTCCAGCACGAACGCTGGTCCAACTGAGGCGCCAGGTGGAAATGGCATGGCAAGCCGTTCCACAGGACTACGTCCAGCATCTCTACGATCGTCTCCATGGGAGAATAGCAGCCTGCATTGCTGCGAAAGGTGGATATACACTGTACTAGTGCCGACATTGTGCATGCTCTGTTGCCTGTGTCTATGTGCCTGTGGTTCTGTCAGTGTGATCATGTGATGTATCTGACCCCAGGAATGTGTCAATAAAGTTTCCCCTTCCTGGGACAATGAATTCACGGTGTTCTTATTTCAATTTCCAGGAGTGTATTAGTGTTGACGACGACTTTGATTACAATGATGTTAATTATGATGATGATATTGATGACGTGGATAGAGTTGATGACATTCACATTGGTGGTGGTGGTGGTGGTGGTGGTGGTGGTGGTGACTGATGACGATTGATCGTGACTGATGTGTTCTGTGCGACTCGTAGAACCACTCAATGCAAGTTCAGCTTGTTAAGTTCTCGTCACGTACCAGTACCCTCTGTGTATGATGGATTTATTTTTATATCAGTTATCTCCTGCGATTCTGATTCTCTTCCCAGTCACCATTCCTTCTAGGTAACTTGATCCCGAAATGAATGTTTATCGATTGTCTCAAACGGTAAACATGGTATGACTTACTGCTCAAATGTCTTTTCCATTGGCAAATGATTATCGTTGGACTCCTTGTGGCCTACACAAGCACCAGTTGATCTAATCGTTGAGATTTTTGCGACTCTGGCCATTGCCACACAAGTTTGACAGATCTGTTCCTCGGCCATCGTAGTTAATTAGTCACGATACTATGCTAACATATGGTAGACATGAGAGAGATTTATGTTCACAATAGTAATTTATTCACGAATTTTGAGTCCAAGAATTCTTAGTTGTAAGCGGTATTGTAACGATAACGTCCGTGAGTATTTGTGACTTCCGGAACTCATTTGTAAAGCCTTTCAGATTGTCTTGTGTCTACGTGTTTTTATAGAGCGAATGAAGATTCTACGACTGAAACTAGTCTCGACATTAAAGAATATATCTAGCAGGAGCTTTTCGGCGGTTTGCAGTGATGTTAGTCAAAGTAATCCAGACAGTTTCCCTGGCTGGCTACTGTACGATTCGATTAGGAGTTCCAGCTCTCGTGTATGTAACCGTCGTTCTCGTCGTCAGCTAAGAAAGCGAGAGTGTCGCTATCTAAAATGAGATCCACTTGTCGGGCAATAAACCGCGCTCTCTTAAAATGTGGCGCTCGTAAATTCAACGCTAATTTAGAGTATCTGCTGCAGAAATGAATTAATCTTCAGAGCAATGAAAAGGAAATAACTGCGCGCAGTCCTTTTGGTACTTTATCCTATATTTATAACAATAACAAAACTAGTACATTCACCATACTGGTGCCGTCGACAGATGAACAATGAAAACATACAGAAGTCAGCTTATACGAATAAATGTGGCTCAGATGGCCTTAGACGTGTTTGCGTAGCGAGAAAGTATAGATAAATGATGAAAAATATTCACCGGCTGACACTCTAAGCGCAATGCTTAATATCATTAGATTATATTGTGTTATGTGTGCTTTTCGTTACAGATCCCAAGTGAGGAGATCCTCCACATTGTAGTGCATGTCAGAAAGCAAGAATAATTACTTACAAGGAAAAAAGATACGCTAATGTACTTTCCATACATCTCAAGTGAAGTGGTATTTATGGATGTGGCATAAGTCAAAAACGTTTAAATATTTTTTTCATTCAAAATGCAATCACAAACTTTTCACAAAATATGTGAATATTCATTACACTGAGATGCATAGGATAACTCTTAGGTTATGGTACATGTAGCCACACATCAGCAAATACAAAATCATTTTACATGTCTTGCTTAATTAATCGCATTACTGCACTGAATTTGTGTAGAACTCAGACTTCATATTACTGATAACATACATTAGTCAGTTCTGCTGAGAAATTCGTCAGTGAAGTAGGTGGAGTTGGTCAACAATAAACATTTTCTGCTCCTATTGAAACTGAACCTTTATTGGTATTTAAACTTTTTTATGGCTGCTGTCAAGTTACTGAAAATGCGCGTTCCTAAATATCGGACATCTTTGTGGACCAAAGTTACTTACTTTAAATCTTTGTGATGATTCTTATAACGACATTTGTAACCTCCCAACAGATTAATATGTTCCGTAACCTCGCAATAAAAATCTGACTAACCTCCCAATGAAAATGTGGCTCATATATAACCTTTCAATAATTAACTGACTGTAAATCTAAACTGGAAAATCTAGACGTCAGCAATGCTGCGTCATGGCCCTGGAAATCATTATTAATAAAGTGAAGATTCGTACCTCAATTATGTCGCCGGAAAACGCATATATACACTCCTGGAAATGGAAAAAAGAACACATTGACACCGGTGTGTCAGACCCACCATACTTGCTCCGGACACTGCGAGAGGGCTGTACAAGCAACGATCACACGCACGGCACAGCGGACACACCAGGAACCGCGGTGTTGGCCGTCGAATGGCGCTAGCTGCGCAGCATTTGTGCACCGCCGCCGTCAGTGTCAGCCAGTTTGCCGTGGCATACGGAGCTCCATCGCAGTCTTTAACACTGGTAGCATGCCGCGCCAGCGTGGACGTGAACCGTATGTGCAGTTGACGGACTTTGAGTGAGGGCGTATAGTGGGCATGCGGGAGGCCGGGTGGACGTACCGCCGAATTGCTCAACACGTGGGGTGTGAGGTCTCCACAGTACATCGATGTTGTCGCCAGTGGTCGGCGGAAGGTGCACGTGCCCGTCCACCTGGGACCGGACCGCAGCGACGCACGGATGCACGCCAAGACCGTAGGATCCTACGTAGTGCCGTAGGGGACCGCACCGCCACTTCCCAGCAAATTAGGGACACTGTTGCTCCTGGGGTATCTGCGAGGACCATTCGCAACCGTCTCCATGAAGCTGGGCTACGGTCCCGCACACCGTTAGGCCGTCTTCCGCTCACGCCCCAACATCGTGCAGCCCGCCTCCAGTGGTGTCGCGACAGGCGTGAATGGAGGGACGAATGGAGACGTGTCGTCTTCAGCGATGAGAGTCGCTTCTGCCTTGGTGCCAATGATGGTCGTATGCGTGTTTGGCGCCGCGCAGGTGAGCGCCACAATCAGGACTCCATACGACCGAGGCACACAGGGCCAACACCCGGTATCATGGTGTGGGGAGCGATCTCCTACACTGGCCGTACACCTCTGGTGATCGTCGAGGGGACACTGAATAGTGCACGGCACATCCAAACCGTCATTCCTAGACCGGCAAGGGAACTTGCTGTTCCAACAGGACAATGCACGTCCGCATGTATCCCGTGCCACCCAACGTGCTCTACAAGGTGTAAGTCAACTACCCTGGCCTGCAAGATCTCCGGATCTGTCACCCATTGAGCATGTTTGGGACTGGATGAAGCGTCGTCTCACGCGGTCTGCACGTCCAGCACGAACGCTGGTCCAACTGAGGCGCCAGGTGGAAATGGCATGGCAAGCCGTTCCACAGGACTACATCCAGCATCTCTACGATCGTCTCCATGGGAGAATAGCAGCCTGCATTGCTACGAAAGGTGGATATACACTGTACTAGTGCCGACATTGTGCATGCTCTGTTGCCTGTGTCTATGTGCCTGTGGTTCTGTCAGTGTGATCATGTGATGTATCTGACCCCAGGAATGTGTCAATAAAGTTTCCCCTTCCTGGGACAATGAATTCACGGTGTTCTTATTTCAATTTCCAGGAGTGTATATCTGCTCCTATAATAAATTTTTCTGGCACAGCCCAGTGCAATGCTAGTCACTAGATTTTGTTATGAAAAAAAAGTGATTTTTCTTTACGATAACTGGCACGACTATGGATAGGAGAAATTAGTAAAAACTTTAAATTCAGATGAATGACTGTTAAAATTTATCTTCGTAAGAAAGACTATTAATGGAAAATTATTGAAAATTATTTACATATGACTTTGATATAACAATAGCACAACATGAGCTGTTGCAAATTACATATGCATGCGGCAATAAATAATAATTATTATAGATTTTGCCTCATACTACATCGCTCAGGCACCGCCATCGTTCTGCACAACTGGCCTTCGTAATTCCATACAGGACCCAAGTGCTCTATGTGAGCTATACAACTAGACAACTGCTCTCTAAGACCGACCTGACCCGACCGCCCGACTGCGAGCTACCACTCCTACTGCCGCTGCCGACACTGCTCTCTGGTCTGCGATTCTATTGTAGCTTAAATATCGCAGGCAGCGCATGAGCAATCCATCGAAGTTACATCTGCTCCAGTGCGCTAGCAATACATTCTTTAGTCATTGACCTCTTCAAAAAATGGCTCAAATAGCTCTGAGCACAATGGGACTCAACATCTAAGGTCATCAGTCCCCTAGAACCTAACTAACCTAAGGACATCACACACATCCACGCCCGAGGCAGGATTCGAACCTGCGACCGTAGCAGTCGCGCGGTTCCGTACTGAGCGCCTAGAACCGCTCGGTCACACCGACCGGCGGACCTCTTACACATTGCCCAGTCACATTAATGTGACCACATGCCAGGGGCCTGAATAACAGTCTTTGGCAGCGCGGCCAGCTGCGAAACGTGCAGGGGGACAGTCAGTGAGGTTCTCGATGGTGCCGACAGGAATGTAGAGCTATCCCGCTCCAGTGGTGTGGTCAATTGCGCTAGATTTCTCGGCTGACGAGTCACGGCGCGAATTGCCCGACTGAAGTGGCCCCACAAGTTCTCCAATGCGTTTAAATCCAGGGAGTCTGGTGGCCAGGGGGGATGGTAAACTAATTCGGGTGCTGTCTGAACCACGCACGAGCACTGCGAATTGCGTGACCCGTTGTATTGTCCTGCCAGTAGTTTCCATCGTGCCCATGAATGAAAAACTCCATGTAGGTATGGACATGGTCCACAAATATACAGGGTAGCACACGAAATGTGTTATCAATTGTTTGTTTCACAATTTACGACGCACATTAGATATCCCGCTGGGATCTCTACAGCAGTACCAGCAGAGCTTGCAAAAACAAATGAGTTACGAAATGACGTGTAATTCACGATACTGCTGCTAGGAGACTAGTAAGCAGGAATGGCTGACAATGGAAGACTGACGACACAGCAACGATCGGCAATTGTGTTACTTTTTCATGAAACGAAAAGCCTTGTTGTGACTCAGAGGCGTTTTCGACAGCAGTTTAACACACGATGGGTCACTTGCAAGAAGACCATCCACAAGTTGTACGATAAATTTGTATAGCAAAGAATAGTATCGGAAGCGACCTCGGCCTAAGCTTGTTTGTTCGCCGGAGAATATTGAAGCGGTACGAGTTGCTGTACAGAGAAATCCCGGGAAATTGTGTAGAAAGGCAGCAGTGCATCTGGGAATATCCAGACGCTCCGTTCAACGCATCCTTTAAAGTGACCTCCATATGTACCCACACAAGATGACCTGTGCACAGAAGCTCACTGAAGAACACAAGCAGCAGAGACTACTGTTTGCTCAGTGGGTGGAGGTTAGGGAAGAAACTCTCAACAACGTTTGGTTTTCAGACGAGGCGCATTTACATTTAGACGGTGTGGTTAACAAACAAAATGTACGTGTTTGGGCCACTGAAAACCCACAAGTGCTTCATGAAAGATAACATTATGCTCCGAGGATTACAGCGTGAGCAGCAATTTCCAGTCACGGACTTATTGGACCCTTTTTCTTTGAAGAAACTGAACAGCGAGCGTTATTTGAGCATGCTTCGCAATAGCTTCATTCCACAGCTTCTTGCTACTCCCTTGCCCTTCAACACGCAGCGGTTTATGCAAGATGGAGCAAGGCCACATACTGCAAACACTGTGCTGGAGTTTTTACACGAGCATTTCGACATGCGGATCACTTCAGTCAGGTTTCCGGATCGCTTCAATGACGGTCATAATTGGCCCCCCGATAGTCCAGACCTCAATCCATGTGACTTTTTTCTTTGTGGGTACCTAAAGGAAAAAAATTTTCCCGAAACGTCCACTTGATTTAATGGAGCTCAGAAGACCTACTCTTCAAGCTTGCAGTGAAATTACGGAAGACATGGGCATTCAAAGATGTTTTGCAGAACAACAAAACATCTAAATCAGCAATCATTATGAGCAAATGAATTTCACTTCTCCTGTACATGAATGTAATATGGTAATGTATAATTTCATTCTCGTCTGCCTGCGGATAGTTTCTTCTCCCATAGCACTGCACGCCATCCACCTACATACCTTTTACCGAAGCCATCTTGCATACCTTGCTGTACTTGTATTCCGGGAAGTAATTCTCTTTTCCATATGGAAATGTCACATTCGAGAAATGATACTGATTGGGTAGAGAGGGAGCAGCTGAGGGTGGAAGGGACAAACCCAAAAAATATTTAGCTCAAGAAACAATTTGTTACTTGAGACTACTGCTCCACAAAAACCCATAGAATGTCTACAATGTAGCTGCCATGAGGCTTCAGTCACAAAGACACACAAATACGATGCGAATTAATCACGTACTCGAGCAGCAATAAAAGTTAATCAAACTGTGGACTAATGCACGGAACATACAAGGTGCGTTTCAGATGTTTGGTGAATAGCATCAGAGAAAGAATGAAACAAGAGTTACTAACAAAATACCTTTAATGGCCTCCAAAGTAATCACCATTAGCTACAACACATATTTGACATGGGTTGTAAAGCTGCTGGAAGCTGTTAGCAAACGCTTCTAATGGCATAGCTCGAAGCACTGAAGTCTCGCGCAATGTCTGCGAAGCGTAAGCATTTCAGCCCTAATTTTAGGCAGAAAACAAAAAGAAGTCTGGCTGTGCCAAATCTATACTGATAATAACCGTGTAAAACTGTCGTGTCTCTCTGTCTCTCTGTCTGTCTGTCTGTCTGTCTGGACACGCTTCTCCGGAATTTTTCATGGGGCTTTCGTAGGTAATTTAAGAATAGTTTGGGGCAACGTATAGGCTTTAGTTCATCAAACTCGGGTCATGAGAAAGGAATGTTAGAGTTTTACTAAAACCGTCTTATCTTCCTGTTTGTTTGTTTGAACACTCTGATCTCCAAACCTACTAGACCAATTTTAGTGGTGTTTCCGCAGGTAACTTGGCAGGTACCTTATGGTGCCGTATAGGCTTTATTTCACGAAAATCGGATCACGAAAAACAAGATATCCATACGGATTATAAAAATATACGTGCGTTCCACATCTCCGATAACGCTAGACGTATCTGAACCGATCTTGGTACACATATTACTGTCTCGAGAGAGTTGCTGTGTAATAACCACTTACTTATCTCTCATAATTACAAACCTGGTATGAGGGTGGAGCCACTGGTAACGGCTAGTATTAAATAAAAGAGCCATTTCCTTTACATGAAAACACTTTTCAAAAACCAATAACAACAAACGATATTAAAACCCCATGGTATAATAGCTTATACACACACAACAGCCAAATCAATGATAACCTAAGACGTAAAAAAACCATTTATTTTGTCTACGTTAATAACAGAGGCTGAAGAAGTGAATTAAAACTTGTGCCATGGCCGCGACTTCAATTGGGATCTCCTGTTTATTAGGCAGATGTGTTACCCATTACACCACCATAGCAGCAGAGGTAACAAATCTGCAATCCCCTTCCTAACATAAACTTTAACTCACGCCTCCAGCCTATTTCCCCCTTCTTAAATCGTCAGTATTGCCGAGGCTGTCCGGTATTGGAATAGCACCCCAGCTTTGTACGAAATGGGGTAATCCTGCCTTTAGCTCAGCCGAATGTCATCAGAACTAAATATTCCTTGGAAATATGAGTTTCAACTTTACTACGATAATTTATTCTAGTAAGGAGGCTATAACAATTTAATAAATTACACTCTATAAACTATAACTGAAAACACCACCAATAGTAGACAGTCCTGCAAGAACGCAGACAAATCAAATTATGCTTGGCAATTTAAACAAGTTACCTGAAGTCTACAAAGTTGGAAACATTTGCTTCAAAATGTGACTCACCGGCTTAATTCTTCTTTGGCGTTCATGTCGCTGTGCTGTGAACAAATGATGCCCCAGCTAACATTATACTGACTGGACCTTTAGCCTGCGATTAGCACAAGTCTTCAGATGACAATATGCTCAGGCTGGGGTCTCCTTCAGCAGTGGCTCAAGTTGACAGAAGACAAAACAAAATATTATCCATCGCCTCCATACACAAGGCGAATATTACTCTGTCTCAAGGGCATTACTTGATTCAGGTGGCTAGTCAGAGTACACATCGCTCTAAAGAGGCGAGATTTCGGACGCAGCGAACTCTACTCCGGCCGCCGGGGCCTTCCGTGCGCTGATGATAGATGCCACAGCATTCGTTGCCCGGCGACGAGGTTTAAAGATAGCATAGAGGGAAGGCCTCTATGTATAATGTCTGGTAATACACCAACGAAAATGGGTCTGCAGTCGGACACGAAGTACTTGAACAATAATAACAAAACCAGCGGGTGTATTCGAATCTACGTCGTTTATTCCTTTTAACACAGGCTACCAGTTTCTACACCAAATGGTGTCATCTTCAGGTCCCAAAGCGTGGTAAACCGACAACTGTAACTGCAAGGCACAAAGAGGCAAGTCAAAAATCTTTGACTTGCCTCCATGTACCTTGGAGTTCCAGCTGTCGTCCGATCATGCTGTTCTTGTTATTGCCAAGAAAGGTACGAAATACAGTAGCCGCTGTATACGATTCTGTTCATTGCACATGAAGACAGCTGTGGATGGCACATTTGGTGCCGAAACTGGTAGCATGTGTTAAAAAGAGTAAATGATGTAGATTCAATAACAGCCGCTGGTTTTGTTATCATTAACCAAATACTATCTATAATCGTTCTATGAGCCGATAAACAGCTCAGATATAAAAAAAGAGATTCATGCTGAAATTCCACTTGCTTTTCAAAGAAGCACAAATAAGTCACCACCAGGAGATAGCCTAATACTGCATAACACAACTTCTAGCCTTGAGAATAGCCCCAATTCAACAGGTAATTGTGTCCACAAGTATCTTTTGGATATACTCTATCCAGCTGAAACCATACTCTTTTGATGGTTATGAGGGCGAGCTAAGAAATAATGCCTCTAAATTTTTTAGGTAAAAACTCTTAAAGCTTTTTAAATGAAACAAAACTTATCAACATTCTACATTTCTTTATTCACATCTACATGTATCTTATTTCTCAACATAGTGACCCTGGTGACGAACAAATTTCTCGTAACGGGAGACCACTTGTTTGATCTCGGCTCTGTAGAATGTTCGGCTTCTTGGCGGAGCCACAGCCTCACCTTCGCTTGCACCGTCTCATCACTGTCAAAGCCCGGGAAGCTGTTCTTTAAGTTTTGGAAACATGTGAAAATCAAATGGGGCCAAGTTGTGACTGAAACGAAGGATAATCGATGACAGTGAACGAAAGGCATCGGTTTGTTGCACATTTCTCATAGCCCGTGTGTGGTCTGGCAAAGTTATGCTGAAGGACGGGGTGCTGCATGTGTGGGCGAACTCTTCAAATTTGTGTGAAGTTTATGATGCTACCTTCATGCATGAATTGCAAATGCCCCACACCTTGAACGTCCCAGAACACTACGAGCAAGACTTGAGCATTTTTGGCGTCGGTGATCCTTTGTGTCAGAACTCCATTGATGCTCTCTTGCTTTCGTGATCAAAACGGACAACTCAGTTTTCATCACCTGTCACAATGCTGTTAAGGAACTCATCACCGTCACCCCCAAAAGGTAAAATAAATTGTTGGAAAACATCCAGTCTCCTCTGTTTCACGGCGGGTGTGAGGCTTTAGGGCACTCACCGTGCTCACACTTTTCTGTACTGTACTTCTGCAATGATAGACTGTAGACGCTGTCGTGACTTGCCACTCTTACACGAGAGATGTGTCTGTGTTATCCGACAGTTTCCTCTGATGACTGCATCGACCGCTTCCGATGAGTCTTGTCGGCTGCTGTACGCTGTCACCCACTCTGAACTCTGCTACACACACTAGCACCACCGCTTCCTTCGTTAATATCACGAACAACCCAACGTCGTACGTAGACACGTTTTTTGCGGTTAGAAACTCCAATTCAGCATGCTGATCCATAAGTATATGTAGTTATCTTACACACCGCCATGTTACACGCTACAATTCGAAGCCTCCTAAGGGCAGAGGGCTGCAACTGGCATCTGCGAAACGGGAAAGTCGACCGAGTAACGTGTATGACGTGTAATACCTCAGCCGATATTGAGAACAGAATGAGACATTCGGAGGTATTACTTTGCAGCACGCCCTCGTAAATCCCATAGAGCTGCAAAAACTGTGGGAAATATGGCTGCTATGTTTCAGCTACTGTTCCAGATAGCCCCAGATATTTTCTGTCGGTTATTTACCGATGGGTGCAGCCCTGTGAACACGACTGATCTCATCTTCGGAGGCGGGAGTGCCTGCATCGTAATGGTCATGAAGATGTAGATGAAAGGTCACTGACTTATGAAATAAACATCCTGGCCCTTAGTAAAGGTAACCTGAATAAAGGATACCATGTCACGGTAATAATAAAACTCCCAAAACATCGCAGAACCATCTCTAGCCTGAATTACACCCTTCCAATTAGAGAACTGAACGCCTTATTCGGCCGTCGTTGTCGGCGCCTTGCATGATTCTTAACAGAGGGGCAAGTCGTGTGCTGGTGGTCTAAGGGAGCCGGCACGGTATCTCTGCGTGTTCGTTCAGAGGGTTAGTTGCCCTCTGCAATAAAAAACTGAGTGTATGGATCAACAATAAACTTGACCCGGTCTCATGGGACGTCCGCAACGAACAAGTGCAATGAACAAGAACGAACAAAATGAGATTAAGAAAATGATAGCGTCTTCGATTGGTAATTTCAGTTCAGCAAAGGATGGGATTCCTTATCGACGGACAGAGACAATTGAAAAAAGGGGTAACATTGATGGGAAATCGAAGCCCGGACAGTTGGTCCGGACATCGACAGCTTACCTGCGTGCACGTGCGACTTGCGTCGAGGTCTTCCGGCGCCGCGCATGCGGAGTCCGCTGTTCGTTTCTCCCGCAGCAGTTCTTGATGTCAACATCTCATGTGATTACGTAACAGCCCCGTCTCTTGGCGCCTGAGCTAGTTGAGTAAGCAAACAGTGCAAATCATAGAGGAATAAATGCCATAGAGGCGGGAGGCAGGTGTGCTACCGCGATGCCCTCTGTGAAGAATGCTGAGTCACAAATTCTGGCCTACAGGGGAACAGTACCAGTGCCTATGAGAGTTAAATATTTCCTCCAGTATCGTTTGTCATGTACGTCTCTGAATTCCCACAATTTTACGGATCAAGCAATATGCCATGAGAACAGCAAAACTAGCAGTTTGTGAATTCTTGTCTTGTGTATATTGTGAAATTGCGCTGTGACTTAACTAATGATACTTTTAGGAACAACAACCGAGTTAACTACTGAGTTATACGTGCCATTGATGACACAGTGGGTCGTCGACTACGGCTGCGTGTGAAATCAATAGGCATGTTTCACTGATAAGCTCGTCATCCAATTACAACCAGGAAGCAATCAGTAACGTTTCAAAAATGAATCCGCATGCAGCGGAGGTGCGCTATTTTGAAATTTCCTGGCAGATTAAAACTGTGTGTCGGACCGGACAGTCACCCGGAATTTTGCCATTAGTGTCATTTGGAAAGTAAGCGAAATGCATTGGCAGGTTTGAAGCTGTGAGAGTGGTCCGTGAATCGTGCTTGGATAGCTGTCGGTAGCAGCTCTGACCACGAATGGCCAGATACCGCCTTCCAGTTCGTTTCCAGCACACAGATTTAAGCTGCCAAGATTTTTTAAAACAGTGTGTAGCATCCCGCAAAGCGAAAGACTCGCTCAGGAACCGCTCCTAGGCTTGTCTAAGTCATTTCCTTCCACAAATGCCGTTCCGACGAGGTATACATCAAAGTTCCTGAAAAGTTTGAAAAATGAGACCGAGGGACCGGCAGAACCGAAACTGCGAAGTTACGGGTCGTAAGACGTGCCTGATGGCCCAATCGATAACAACACACCCCAGAAAGCAAAGGCAACTTTTTCACCTCCTGGTCCAGCCCACAGTTCTGATCGGCAAGGAAAATTCGTGTCTACCAAAACAGTCCGGCGAAAACTCCAGCGTATTGGACTGAAAATCATGTACCGTGTCTGCGTGGGCGGCCGCAGAGATTTCTGCAATAGAGGACAAAATTCTGAAATGGGTATTTCTGATATAACTGCTTCGGCGAGTTTAGGCAACTTTCACAAATAATATTATCCTCCAATATAGTTGAGCTGACACTGAAATTAAAAATCTGAAATATTAAAATTCAGAACGTATGAGAAAATCATATTGAATACGGACAAAAAACATAAATATGACACTTCCTGGCAGATTAAAACCGTGTGCCAGGCCGAGACTCGAACTCGGGACCTTTTCCTTTCGCGGCTACCCAAGCACATCTCACGCCCCGTCCTCACAGCTTTACTTCTCCCAGTACCTCGTCTCCTACGTTCCACACTTTACAGAAGCTCTCCTGCGAACCTTTCAGAACTAGCACTCCTAAAAAAAAGGATACTGCGGAAATGTGGATTCGCCACAGCCTGGGAGGTGTTTCCAGAATGAGACTTTCACTCTGCATCAGAGTGTGCGCTGAAATGAAACTTCCTGGTAGAGCACTTTCCCGCGAAAGGCAAAGGTCTCGAGTTCGAGTCTCGACCTGACACACAGTTTTAACCTGCCAGGAAGTTTCATATCAGCGCACACTCCGCTGCAGAGTGAAAATCTCATTCTAGAAATATGTCACTTTAATGCTACACGAAGTGGAGAGACAGGGAACAAACTGTTAAAAATATGAAACTTTGATGCCATCTATAACGCTTTGTTTACGAAATTTCACATCTGACCACCTAATGGATTAATTACATTATTTTAATGCTTTCTATCTTTAATCTGTAGAGTCGTAAATAAATTTGAGTAAAATGTCTTTAAAAAGCTGCATTTTCTTAGATAGCTGGAAAAAGCATACATAATCCGGGGCCACCATTCAGTTGGATAAATGTGGGAAATTTCCCAAAAACTAAACTCAGATAGGCCAACAGAATCGACTTTTGACATCCTAGGCAGTCCTCGTGTCTCCAGGTTTCACACCACTGTGCAGTCAGGAGAAGCAGTTCTGTCGGTTACGGCAATCAGTTATAGAAAACTATAAAGACACGATTCAGGAAGCGGAATTTAGGCACGGAAGAACAGAGATACTGCCTGATCAAAAGTATCCCAACACCTATTAGCGTACGACAATTTCAGAGGAATCGCTAAAAAAATTTAAAATTGATATATGTAAAAATAAAATATCGGTTAGTAAACGTTCTTTCCCGACGCCCCGACGCTGCAACCGGTGCCTTCCTGCAGCGGACAGAACGCCTCTATTCCGTCCCACGAAGCTGCGCCGACCGCGACGCGTGAAAGATCAATGACTGGCGCCGAGGCGCGACTAAAAATAAAACCGCGGGCTCCATCCGTCAGCCGCGGGAGCTGCGGTCCTCATTCACGTCGACCGCGCCGATAACGGAGTCACGTGACGTGTCAGCGTGAAAAGGCTCCTCCCGCTCATCCCCCCCACCCCCTCCCCCGCCCACCTATCCTCCACCCTACGGTCCCGCCACCGCAAGGGCTGTCTCCCGGAGCGGATCAGCCGCAGGTCGACAGGTCAATCCCTCAGCGAGACGGCGCCTCTGACGTTGGGGCTTCCCCAACGCCGGAGGAGTCGCTAACCGGGTCTCGCATCCTTCCATCCTGAAATGTTGCCTGGCTCAAAAAACAAAATATGCAGTGATGAGGTGTGTCAGCGTGCCACGTCAAGTTTTTGCCTATCACATTTTTTGGTTAGGCGCTCTGTCCAAGTTAATCAATTCTGTTTCAGTCTGCAGCCTATACCTGAATAAATTCGTTCCGCTTTTGCGTGAAGTTAAGTAATACCTTATTTAATCAGTTGTATATTGATTGTGTAGTCAAATGTAAATAAACAAATGGTGAAAATTGCTCTGAGCGCTATGGGCTTAACATCTGAGGTCATCCGTCCCCTAGAACTTAGAACTACTTAAACCTAAATAACCTAATGACATCACACACTTCCATGCCCTAGGCAGGATTCGAAACTGGCCACTAAATAAACAACTGGCCACTAAAACTGCTAAACCAAGAAGAAATGCAGATGATAAAAGGGTATTCACTGGACAAATATATTCTACTAGAACTGACATGTGATTATATTTTCACGCAATTTCGGTGCACAGATTCTGAGAAATCAATACCCAGAACAACCACCTCTGATCGTAATAACGGCCTTGATATGCCTGGGCATTGAGTCAGAGCTTGGATGGTGTGTACAGGGACACCTGCCCCTGCAGCTTCAACATGATACCACAGTTCGTGACTGGCGTATTGTGACGAGCCACTTGCTCGGCCACCATTGACCAGACGTTTTCAATTGGTGAGATATCTGGAGAATGTGCTGGCCAGGCCAGCAGTCGAACATTTTCTGTATCCAGAAAGGCCCGTACAGGAGTACAACATGCGGTCGTGCATTATCCTGCTGAAATGTAGGGTTTCGCAGGGATCGAATGAAGGGTGGAGCCACGGGTCGTAACACATCTGAAATGAAACGTCCACTATTCAAAGTGCCGTCAATGCGAACAATAGGTGACTGAGACGTGTAAGCAATGGCACCCCATACCATCACGCCGGGTGATACGCCAGTATAGCGATGACGAATACACGTTTCCCATGTGCGTTCACCGCGATGTCGCCGAACACGGATGAGACCATCATGATGCTGTAAACAGAACTTGGATTAATCCGAAAAAAAGACGTTTTGCCATTCTTGCACCCAGGTTCGTCGTTGAGTACACCATCGCAGGCGCTCCTGTCTGTGATGCAGCGTCAAGGGTAACCGTAGCCATGGTCTCCGAGCTGACAGTCCATCCTGCTGCAAACGTCGTCGAACTGTTCGTGCAGATGGTTGTTGTCTTGCAAACTTCCCCATCTGTTGACTCAGGGATCGAGACGTGGCTGCATGATCCGTTACAGCCATGCGCATAAGATGCCTGTCATCTCGATTGCTAGTGATACGAGGCCGTTGGGATCCAGCACGGCGTTCCGTATTACGCTCCTGAACCCACCGATTCCATATTCTGCTAACAGTCATCGTATCTCGACCAACGCGAGCAGCAATGTCGCGATACGATAAACGGCAATCGCGTTAGGCTTCAATCCGCCCTTTATCACAGTCGGAAACGTGATGGTACGCATTTCTGCTCCTTACACGAGGCATCACAACAACTTTTCACCAGGCAACGCCGGTCAACTGCTTTTGTGTGTGAGAAATCGGTTGGAAACTTTCCTCGTGTCAGCACGTTGTAGGTGTCGCCACCGGCGCCAACCTTGTGTGAATGCTGTGAAAAGCTAATCATTTGCATATCACAGCATCTTCTTCCTGTCGGTTAAATTTCGCGTCTGCAGCACGTCATCTTCGTGGTGTAGCAATTTCAATGGCCAGTAGTGTATTTGGCCTTTTCAACTACACAGACTGTTCGAACCTACAAGTAAGTAATATAAAAATTAAAAAGCACTCATTGATTTCCGGACCGTTTACCTGTAAAACTAATGAAACACTCGAAGCTTGCGGTGCGGGGTAGCCGCGCGGTGTGGGGCGTCTTGTCACTGTCCGCGTGGCTGCCCATGTCAGAGGTTCAAGTCCTCCCTCGGGCATGGGTGTGTGTGTTGTCCTTAGTGTAAGTTACTTTAAGTTAGATTAAGTAGTGCTTAAGCTTAGAGCCCGATAAACCTCAGCAGGTTGGTCCCATAAGCCCTTACTACAAATTTCCAAATTTTCTCGAAGCTTTTTCGTAATTTCTGGAACGTTCATTAGTAAAATTACGTGGTTGCAACGATTACTTACAAACTAACACTTACATACTAACACGTAAACATCGTTGGTTTAAATCAGTTTAACATTTCACAAATGTTTTTAATTATCATACGATAAAATACACCTTTATTTAACTTCTGAAGATAGCACAACATAATTGGACCAAATAGAAACTAACAAAAATGTTAAGCAGTAATTACTCTACCTAGCGCCTTGTTGCAACAGAACACCAAAAAAAGATGGAGCTCTTGCAATATGGAAATGAAAAGTGTTTCTGTTATGATCCTAAATGCGAAAAATTGGAGCAACAACACGCAAAATAGAAAGTAAGTACATCTTACAGCGTAAAAATACAACTTTCGAAGTGTAGTAGTTCAACAGTATCGTTAAATTTATTTGTTGGTTTTTACTTACGGTAATTTCTGTTTGGATTCTCGCCTACATCAGGAAATGCCGGGTGCTAACGCGTCTTTGATTTCTTTCTTCAACAGACACTGATACTTGTAGTCTACTTTTTCGCTGCTTTGTGGAACTATTCCTTTTTTATGTTTTACACAGCACACTTTTTCGAACACCACCGTTTACTGTTCGTTTTCATACTTCCAAACGTGTATTCTGTTTTGTAGTGCTGCCAACATTGCCACTAGTGTCGCTTTGACCTATACTTTTCTTGTAGTTAATTATACGTGTGTTGTTGCTGTGTACTTATATACTTTTTAAGAGTAATGAAGGAATAATGATGGAGTGTTTTCTTGTGGTACATAGTGGGGGGGGGGGGGGGGGAAGGAGAAACAAAGTTGAGTGGACATAAGGGCATAGCAGTGTGATGGAGAGTGACTTAGAGGAAAACGTGAGGAGGAAGAAGTGGAATGAAATTGGAGACAACTGATGATGCTTTACCTCAATAAAGCAAATCGCATCTGGTGAGAAAAACACACATATTCTTGTAGTTGTAACGACGGAACGAAAATACCCTTAGGAATTGCAAAGCAACTACGGATAATGGGGCCACACAAGTGAAGAACTTGTGACATGTATCTGCTTGTAGTTTCGCACATCTCAGGTGTAACCTTTAGGTATAATGTAATGGTTCAAGTGACACGGTACAACAGGACGGCAGCGAGGTGTGTCTGCTGCTAGCGTGACAAACAGGTCCAGAAATCAATTCTCGTGGTGCTTCGCGATGCAAATTGACTGTCGCTTCAGGATGCAATTAAAGATAACAACAGCCAGGGTCGACGCAGGCTATCTAGTATCTGCTTCAGTTCGCCGAAAGCAATTACGATTTTGAATTAGTTTACAGCTGCTCTCGGCTTCAAAATTAGTCGATGAAAGATACACAGCTCAAAAAGCTACAGTTTTGCATCGAGCTTTTGTAATAATCTTCTGAGCTAATATACGAGGGTCGTTCAATAAGTAATGCCCCACATTTTTTCCTCAGAATATATTTATTGTTAAGAGTCAGAATTTGATGACAATATACATCAACATGTCTATGTCCTATTTTTCTGCATAGTCTCAATCATGTTCTATGGCCGTACGCCAACGTTGCGGAAGAGCATGCATTCCCTGCTGGTAAAAGCTCTTGTCCTGTAGGCGTAGCCATATTTTCACTGCATGACTGACACACTCGCCATCTTAAGTGTGTAGAGAATCTGTAAGCTCCAACAATACAGATGAAATGGCCTTTCTTTGAATCTTGTGGTTCGCTGTGAGCATTCGTGGAACCCATCGTGAGCACCTCTTTGAATACATCCGAGAGTCTCGATCATTGCAGACGCACTCCCAGTGCTGACCGACAACTGTAGAGCCATTTGTGGAGTTGTGATGTGCCGGTCGGCAGTGGCTGTGAAAGGACGTCCCGAGCGTGGTTGATCAGGGAGCTCTGTTTATGGATTTCGTGAGGCTGTAACTTTCCCTACCCATCGCCCAACTGTACTCCTATCGACCGCAGCATCGCCATACACTGGACACAAACGTTGATGGATGCTCACCACGGTTTCTTTTTCTGCACACAAGAATTCAAACCGCGCGTAGTGGCCGAGTGGTTTAGGGCGCCCTGTCACGGACTGCGCGGCCCCTCCCGCCGGAGGTTAGAGTCCTCCCTCGGGCATGGGTGTGTACGTGTGTGTGTGTGTGTGTTTGTGTGTGTGTGTGTGTGTGTGTGTGTGTGTGTGTTGTTGTTGTTGTTGTTGTTGTTGTTGTTAGCATAAGTTAGTTTAAGTTAAAGTAGTGTGTAACTGTAGGGACCGATGACCACAGTACTTTGGTCCCTTAAGAATTCACACACATTTGAACATTTTTGAACAACAACTCAATAACAACATGCTACTTGTAATGAGAGACGTATGCAGACGCCATTTTGACGGTGTACTAAAGCCTTGCCATCTGCCAGAACGGTTCGGAACTTCACCGGCGCACAGAAAAAGCACCAAATGTGAAACACCAACAAGGACGTTTGTCTACGTATATTAATGGCTTTTAAAAAAAAAAAATGTGGGGCATAACTTATTGAACGACCCTTGTATATACAGAACAAAAAGAAGAAGCAGATGAAATGCAACTCTGTCAAGGACAAGGACATTTATTGACAAATAAAAAGACAGATAGATCATCATTGTAGGAGTGTCCGCCCCGATAGCTGAGTTGTCAGCGTGACGGATTGCCGCCCTACGGGCCCGGGTTCGATTCCCGGCTGTGTCGGCGATTTTCTCCGCTCAGGGACTGGTGTTGACTTCATCATCATTTCATCCCCATTCGGCGCGCAGGTCTCCCAGTGTGGTGTCGAATGTAATCAGACCTGCACCAATGCGGTCAAACCTGTCCCCTAAAGGGCCTCCCGGCCAATGACGCCAAAAGCTCATTTCCATTTCCATTGTAGGAGTACATAATAACAAATTCAGATCTAATGAAATATACGTTTCACAGTAAATGGTGCCCAGGCAGTACATCCCTCTCTGACGGCAAAACAGGTGTGTATCCTCCCATGCAAACGATCATACAGTTGACGAATGACATCCTGTATTGGACTGCCTCAACAAGCATCTTGTGCCATTGGCTGCAATTTGGCAATGGTTCTTCCAGGCTCTGGAGAAAAAGTAAGTTAGCTCTCCAACATGTCTCATACGTGATCAATGGCGAGAAATCTAGTGATCTTGCTGGCTAGAGGAGATGTATACATCACGAAAAAAACATTGTGCAGCAGCTGTGTCTACATCTACATCATCTACATGACTACTCTGCAATTCACATTTAAGTGCTTGGCAGAGGGTTCATCGAACCACTCCCGAACAGCGAGCGGGAAAAACGAACACCTAAACCTTTCTGTTCGAGCTCTGATTTCTCTTATTTTATTTTGATGATCATTCCTACCTATGTAGGTTGGGCTCAACAAAATATTTTCGCATTCGGAAGAGAAAGTTGGTGATTGAAATTTCGTAAAAAGGTCTCGCCGCGACAAAAAACGTCTATGCTGTAATGACTTCCATCCCAACTCGTGTATCATATCTGCCACACTCTCTCCCCTATAACGTGATAATACAAAACGAGCTGCCCTTTTTTGCACCCTTTCGATGTCCTCCGTCAATCCCACCTGGTAAGGATCCCACACAGCAATATTCTAACAGAGGACGAACGAGTGTAGTGTAAGCTGTCTCTTTAGTGGACTTGTTGCATCTTCTAAGTGTCCTGCCAATGAAACGCAACCTTTGGCTCGCCTTCCCGACAATATTATCTATGTGGTCCTTCCAACTGAAGTTTTTCGTAATTTTAACACCCAGGTACTTAGTTGAATTGACAGCCTTGAGAATTGTACTATTTATCGAGTAATCGAATTCCAAAGGATTTCTTTTGGAACTCATGTGGATCATCTCACACTTTTCGTTATTTAGCGTCAACTGCCACCTGACACACCATACAGCAATCTTTTCTAAATCGCTTTGCAACTGATACTGGTCTTCGGATGACCTTACTAGACGGTAAATTACAGCATCATCTGCGAACAGTCTAAGAGAACTGCTCAGATTGTCACCCAGGTCATTTATATAGATCAGGAACAGTAGAGGTCCCAGGACGCTTCCCTGGGGAACACCTGATATCACTTCAGTTTTACTCGATGATTTGCCGTCTATTACTACGAACTGCGACCTTCCTGATAGGAAATCACGAATCCAGTCGCACAACTGAGACGATACCCTATAGCTCCGCAGCTTGATTAGAAGTCGCTTATGAGGAACGGTGTCAAAAGCTTTCCGGAAATCTAGAAATACGGAATCAACTTGAGATCCCCTGTCGATAGCGGCCATTACTTCGTGCGAATAAAGAGCTAGCTGCGTTGCACAAGAGCGATGTTTTCTGAAGCCATGCTGATTACGTGTCAATAGATCGTTCCCTTCGAGGTGATTCATAATTTTTGAATACAGTATATGCTCCAAAACCCTACTGCAAACCGAAGTAAATGATATGTGGACGTGCATTGTCCTGCTGAGAAAGCACACCACCTTCCTGCAGAAGTGGGAGGAGCATAGTGTTAACAGCCTGTGGAACGTAGCACGCACTGGTCACTTTACCCTTGCAGGACGCAGAGTTGTAGTTGATAGCCCTGACAAGATGAAGCCTGGGGTGGGACCTGTAAGTCCTGAACGAATGCACTGCGGAATACGTCTGCGGAATACGTCTGCGTCATGGACGTGTACTATCAGGTACTATCAGATCCCACTCTCGTCACTGAAGACAATAAAGCACAATTCGACTCTCCACTCAGCTCTTTCAAGACTCGCCGGCCTGCTACGGTCGCAGGTTCGAATCCTGCCGCGGGCATGGCTGTGTGTGATGTTCTTAGGTTAGTTAGGTATAAGCAGTTCTAATTTCTAGGGGACTGATGACCTCAGGTGTTAAGTCCCATAGTGCTCAGAGCCATTTGAACCATCTTTCAAGACTTCAGAGCCCCTCTTGTCGCTGTAGTGGTGTCAGTAGTACACAGGCCAGTCACGCGTGACCTTAGTCCTGCTGCAAGCAGACGATTGCTAATGATCCTTCGTGACATACCAGTGCTCGGATTTCCTCCTCGGGTGATGTTCGGTGAGCCACCGCGTGCTCGCACAATGCGTCAGTACTGACGAGCGACAGTACTACGCCTAAGTCCAGAACCTGGGCTGCGGGTGCGGGAACGTTCCACATACTACTGTCAAAAACAGCGGCGCACCACTAATGCTTTGTCCAAACATCTGCAGCAATCCTTCGATAGATCCATCCAGCTTTCCGCAGATCGTCAATGCGACCCCGTTTAAATGGATGCAGTCGTTCAACAGCAGTGTATACCCGTCGGTGTGGCTTGGTTACACCCTAGAATAAATGTTGAAACCGCTGTGCACCTCTAAACTCAGCACAGTTACTTACTGCGAGACCATGATACAGGAATCACTAACACTACAACCTCTCAGTATGCGCTTATGTACTCTGGTGCCACTGAACACAGTCCTTGAGGGCCTTGATATTTTTTTTTCCCACAATGAAAATCATATTCCCCCCGCCACATTTACACTTTCATACTGTTGATTAATGTTACTACACACAACAGGGTTCTACCTGTGACCTCTACAATGAATAGCACCGGACGAGGTGGTGAAGTGGTTAACACACTGGACTCACGTTCGAGAGGACGGCAGTTCAAACCCACGTTCGGCCATCCCGATTTAGTTTTTCCGTGATTTCCCTAAATCGTTTCCTTGGGAGGACACGGCCAACTTCATTGCCCATCCCTCCGTAATCCCATGGGTCCTATGACCTCGGTGTTTGTCCCCCCAACCCCCTCCCACCCAGCAATTCAACCAACGAGTTGCTCTTCTGCTATATCGTGTAATGTGCACTAGTAAATTAAGGTATCACATTTGGAAACACTATAATTGTTTCCATTGCGACGCATAAGTTTGAAATTTGGCTCAATGCTGCGTACGACATTTCTGTGTGATGGTGCAAAAGTGGGGCGCCTTAAGAGGTCACCCTCAGGCTCGGCGAAGCTTTAAACAGTAATGGTATCACATTGTGACCAAATTGCACTACATGTCTTATTTATATATTAATGGAAAAAATGATCGTATAGCATTGTTGGCCGGGAGGCTCCATGCGGGGGAGTTCGGCCGCCTTATTGGAAGTCCACTTTAGGTGACGCCACATCGGTTACTTTCCAGTCTACATATTAATAAATTTGATATATTGCAGTGACATTTATAATGACTAGAAGTAGAACAGCTGACTTGCACGCTGCAGAGAGACTACATTGGAAATAAATGGTCTTTATTTATTATCAGTATTATTTTCCATTACTGCACTTACGCTGTGGTGTATAAGTAAATTTCAGAAGTTACTTAGCAATGTTTTGTTGTGTAGCTGGTTGGTTGTTTCATTTCGCGGTTTGCTACTCCACTGACTGGCATTTCTGTTTTGAATTTTAATTATGAAGCAGTGCTTGACTTTAAATTACTGAACTGTTCAATTATCATTGTGAATTGTTGGCCAGTTCTACTGCATCGCTTAAGCATCTCTCACCTGTTTATAAATGTTGAGTGGGTGGGCAGGGTATATTTTGTAATGAAAAATCTGCTGCTGCTTATAGATAACAAGGAAAACGATTTCCTAACCGCAGAGTGCCATATTGAAGAGTCGTTATTCGTGTTTCCACTAAAGTGCGTGAGTGCTCTCAGCAGTCATACATCATCCGAACGTAAAACGAAGAGAGATTGGAAGTCGGCAAAACATAATCTATCAACATGGACATGTAGAATTTCAACGCGTGTCGGTGTTCCACATACAAAACATTACATAGGCACAGCCTCTACCTTTACTATTAACAGTGGATTCAACACCTTCGAGAGCGAGACGAAGGTAGTCGAGTGGAATTTTATCGTTGGCTAACTAGTAATAGCCATACCTCTTCCACTCTAACTCAAGCCTGTGGTCCGACGATAATTCTAATACTCTGGTGCAGACAAATGTTCAAAACGCTTCTTGAAAAATGTCTTGTGCGATACGATAAGGCAATCAGTTTTTTGGGGCTGTTGTGACACCGCAATCTCTCAGACGGCCCACTTATCTCAACTATCTTGAAAACGAACTCCCAGAATTTCTGAAAGAGGTGTGGCTGCAGGGACAACGTCAATCAATAATCAAATGTTGTTATGGTCATTAACGTTGTCCGTTTACATAACTAACTAAGATTTTAACTTTAGAATATTTTATTTAACTAGGACGACTTACATGTAAAAAATACGAGGATGTGTAATGAGTGGCACACATCGGACAACGTCTTAGACAGCTCTGAAGGTGGCTCGGTAATGAGCCGAAAACGGTAATCACTCAAGACAATTTGTGATCTTGACGAAGGATTTTTATCCACAAATGTTTCAACACTGTTGTTTCCAAAACTAATGGATAGAGACCTCAATCCTACTACAAGAGCCTACTGGCATGAGCCAGAGTAATGTTCTTCGTGTTCTGCATCGTCATAAATATCATCCTTGTCATATCAGTCTCCACAAAGAATTAACTGGAACGGATTATATGCTCGCATTGAATTCTGCCGATGGGCTCAACTTCAGATTCAGAGGGATGACACAGTTATCAATTTCATTTTGTTTAATGACGAGGCTACATTCTCGAACTATAGAAATGTCAATTTGCATAACATGCATTACTGGGCAACTGAAAATCCATGTTGGCTGCGGCAAGTGGCATAGCAAAAACCGTGGTCGGTAAATGTATGGCATGGGAATCTAGAGGACAGAATTATAGGCCCCTATTTCGTTAAAGGAAGTGTTAATGGTAGGGAGTACACCACATTCCTGCAAGAAACATTAAGTCTATTATTGGAAGAAATATCTTTAGGAACAAGGAACAGTATGTGGTATCAACACGATGGGTGTCCGACACATTTTTCGCTGATAGCTAGTAAAGATTTGCACAGACAATTCCCAAATCGTTGGGCTGGACAGGAGGATGTGTGCAGTGGCCGGCTCGTTCACCAGACTTGACGCCTCTGGATTTGTTCTTGTGGGGATTCATAAAAGACACCGTTTATAAAGACATTCCAAGTACACCTGAGGATATACGAGAGAGAATTGTCAGAGCATGTGATTCGATAAGTGCCGATGTGATAAGGAATGCCATGATAAGAAGACCGCAGCACAGCATTGATACGAATGAGGTCACTATCAAGCTTTTGCCCCTGTGCGGAAATATCGTAATCGGGGATTGGTCATCACTGGTGTTTGTCTAAGTGCGCTTTTATTTTAGTGTAAGTGTGTTTGTATGCAAAATTCGAAATTTTCTGTTCTGCTTTTTTGCGTTTATCTTTCTTTGGCACTTTAATTGCCGTTAATGGCTCTATGGTCCTTGTGACCCAAAGCCAGAATAAAGAATTTTTTTTAAAAAGTTGGGAACTCGCCCCTGACTGGTATCCCGAAGCTCGACGAAACCGGGTCTGATCTCGCCATGTTAACTGAGGTGAAGACGGCGTGCGTACTCTCCCGCCGTTGGACAGCGTGAACTTGGACGGAGGGGCCGTTTGACCTTGACTGCTCCGCTCTAGTGGAGCGGTCGATATAATAACGAGGCCTCGGCCCGGGGCGCGGCCCGCGGTCAGTTGTCAGGTCATGGTGGGCCGTCTTCCGTGGTAAGCGGCGTGTGGGCGGCGCAACTCGGCCTTCCCCAATAAAGCCGCCTGAATTATTGAGGACCGGCCGCGGCACTCGACCCACAAGCCCGGCGGGCCTCCAGCCGCACCGGAGCACGCGTCCACAGCGTTCGCCTAGTCACGCGCCCGCTTTCGAGCAGAAAAGTTCTCCTGACATTTCTTATCGTAAATAGACAGACACCGTCTAGATTGCAGGTTTCATTTACTAACGACCACCGGTTTTACTTGCGCTTCAGACCACCTTCAAATAGCATTAAGGGGCAACAATAACACAACAGTTATAAAAATCTCATTTTACAAACACTATCATCAAAAGTTGCGGAAATAACAACAAAATGTTATGAATCGACACGTACCTGGCACCTAAAACTGCAGATGTCAACTGTGGTGTAAGCACTCCGCCTTCAGCGGACAAGTGCCCCTTGCGACCATCCGACCGCCGTGTCATCCTCAGATGAGGATGCGGATAGGAGGGGGGTGTGGACAGCACACCGCTCTCCCACTCATTTTCGGTGACCGGAGCCGCTACTATTCGGTCCAGTAGCTCCTCAATTGGCATCACGAGGCTGAGCGCATCCCGAAAAACGGCAACAGCTCATGGCAGCCCTGGTGGTCACCCATCCAAGTGCCGACCACACCCGACAGCACTTAACTACGGTGATCTGACGGGAAAACTGTAGCGTAAGACTAACGTAAAAATGCAGTTACGTGCCGGCTGGTGTGACCGAGCGGTTCTAGGCGTTTCAGTCCGGAACCGCGCTGCTGCTACGGTCGCAGGTTCGAATCCTGCCTCGGGCACAGATGTGTGTGATGTCCTTACGTTAGTTACGTTTAAGTAGTTCTAAGTTCTAGGGGACTGGTCACCTCAGATGTTAAGTCCCATAGTGCTCAGAGCCATTTGAACCACACACTTGTGTACTCAGGAAACATTTATTTTTATAGTAACATGACGTATACGTAAATCATGGGCTTGTATATGAAAACAGCTGAAGATCTTTCTACCATCGTAGGAAAAAAATCAAAAAATTAAAAGACATGTTTAGTACAGTTCACTATGTATGATGCGTTATGCACTGAAGAGCCAAACAAACTGGTACACCTGCCTGATATCGCGTAGCGCCCCGGCGAGCACGCAGAAGTCTGCAACACCACGTGGCATGGAATCGACTAATGTCTGAAGCAGTGCTGGAGGAAACTGACACCATGAATCCTGCAGGGCTGTCCATAAATCTCTAAGAGTACGAAGGGGTCGAGTTCTCTCATGAACAGCACGTTGTAAGGCATCCCAGATATGCTCAATGAACTACTTAAACCTAACTAACCTAAGGACATCACACACATCCATGCCCGAGGCAGGATTCGAACCTGCGACCGTAGCAGCAGCGCGGTTCCGGACTGAAGCGCCTAGAACCGCTCGGTCACACCGGCCTCCACGTTTTGTATTATCGCGAAAGGGGGAGAGAGTGTCACGGACGTGATACAAGACATGGGGTGAACATCACTGAAACAAAGGCGTTTTTGGTTGAGGGGGGGATCTTTTCAAGAAAATCACTAACGTTCTCCTCCAAACGCGAAAATATTTTGTTGACGCCGAGCTTCATATGGAGGAACTATTACCATAATAAAATAAGGGAAATCAGAGCTCGTCCGGGAAAATATAGGTGTTCGTTTTCTTCGCTCGCTCTTCGAGAGCGGAATAACAGAGAATTATTGTGAAGGCGGTTCGATGCTCTACTAGGCACTGCACAGATTATCTACATCTGCATCTACATGGATACTCTGCAAACCACATTTAAGTGCCTGGCAGATGGCTCATCTAACCACCTTTACAGTTCACTATTATTCCAATCTCGTATAGCGTGCGGAGAGAATGAACACCTGTATCTTTCCGTACGAGCTCTGATTTCCCTTATTTTATCTTGGTGATCGTTCTTCCCTATTCACGTCAGTGTCAACGAAATATTTTCGCATGCCGAGGAGAAAGTTGGTGATTGGAATTTCGTGAGAAGATTCTGTCGTAACGAAAAACGCTTTCTTTTAATGATGTCCAGCCCAAACCCTGCATCATTTCTGTGACACTCTCTCCCATATTTCGCGATAATACGAAATGTGTTGCCTTTCTTTGAATTTTTTCGATGTTGTTCGTCAGTCCTATCTGGCAAGGATCGCACACCGTGTGGCAGTATTCTAAAAGAGGACCGACGAGCGTAGTGTAGGCAGTCTCCTTAGCAGGTCTGTTACATTTTCTAAGTGTCCTCCCACTAACAGGCAGTCTTTGATTAGTCTTCCCCACAACATTTTCTATGTGTTCCTTCCAATTTAAGTTGTTCGTTATTGTAATACGTAGGTTTTTAGGTTAGATTAATTTTTCGTGTAACCGAAGTTTAACGAGTTCCTTTTAGCACTCATGTGGATGACCTCACACTTTTCGTTATTTAGGGTCAACTGCCACTTCAAGCGCCATTCAGATATTATTTCTAAATCGGTTTGCAGTTTGTTTTGATCTTCTGATAACTTTATTAGTCGATAAACGACAGCGACATCTTCAAACGACCAAAGACGGCTGCTCCCAAATCATTTATACAGATAAGGAACAGCAAAGGGCATACAACACTACCTTGGGGAACGCGAGAAATCACTTCTGTTTTGCTCGATGACTTTCCGTCAGTTACCACGAACTGTGACCTCTGACAGTAAATCACAAATCCAGACACATAACTAAGGCGATATTCTTTAAGCTCGCAATTTCAATACGAGCCGCTTGTGTGTTGCAGTGTCAAAAGCCTTCCGGAAATCCAGAAATACGGAATGTATCTGAAATCCCTTGTCAATAGCACTCAACACTTCAAGTGAATAAAGAGCTAGTTGTGTTTCACAAGAACGATGTTTTCTAAACCCATGTTGACTATATATACCGTTTCCTTCGACGTGATTCATAATTTTCGAACACAATATATGTTCTAAAATCCTGCTGCATATCGTCGTTAACGATATGTGCCTGTAATTTAGTGGGTTACTCCTCCTACCTTTCTTGAATATTGGTGTGACCTGTGCACCTTTCCAGTCTTTGGGTAGAGATCTTTCGTCGAGCGAACGGTTGTATATGATTGTTAAGTATGGAGATAATGCATCAGCGTACTCTGAAAGGAACCTAATTGGTATACAGTCTGGACCAGAAGACTTGCTTTTAATAAGTGATTTGAGTTGCTTCACTACTCCGAAGATATTTACTTCTACGTTACTCATGTTTGCAACTGTTCTCGATTCAAATTCTGGAATATTTACTTCGTCTTCTTTTCTGAAGGTTTTTGGAAGGCTGTGTTTAGTAACTCCCCTTTGGCAGCACTGTCGTCGATAGTATCTCCATTGTTGTCGCGCAGGGAAGGCACTGAGTGTTTCGAGACGCTAACATATTTGACATACGACCAGAATCTCTTTGCATTTTGTGCCAGGTTTCGCGACAAAGTTTTGTTGCGGAAACTGTTTTAGGCGTCTCGCACTGAACTCCGCGCTAAGTTTCGAGCTTCTGTAAAGGATCGCCAATCTTGGGGATTTTCCGTCTGTTTAAATTTGGCATGTTTGTTTCGTTGTTTCTGCAACAGTGTTCTAACACGTTTTGTGTACCAAGGAGGATCATCTCCGTCGTTTGTTAGTTTGATTGGTACAAACCTCTCAATTGCTGCCGATATTATTTCTTTGAATTCAAGCTACATCTGATCTACGTTTATATTATTAATTTGGAATGAGTGGAGATTGTGTCTCAGGAAGGCGTCAAGTGAATTTTTATCTGCTTTTTTGAATATCTACATGTACATCTACATACATACACCGCAATCCACCATACGGTGCGTGGGGGAGGGTACCTCGTACCAGAACTAGCATCTTCACTCCCTGTTCCACTCCCGAACAGATCGAGGGAAAAATCACCGCCTATATGCCTCTGTACGAGCCCTAATCTCTCTTATATTATCTTTGTGGTATTTCCGCGAAATGTAAGTTAGCGGCAGTAAAATTGTACAGCAGACAGCCTCAAATGCTGGTTCTCTAAATTTCCTCAGTAGCGATTCACGAAAAGAACGCCTCCTTTCCTCCAGAGACTCCCACCCGAGTTCCTGAAGCCTTTCCGTAACACTCGCGCGATGATGAAACCTACCAGTAACAAATCTAGCAGCCCGCCTCTGAATTGCTTCTATGTCCTCCTTCAATCCGACCTGATAGGGATCCCAAACGCTCGAGCAGTACTCGAGAATAGGTCGTATTAGTGTTTTATAAGCGGTCTCCTTTACAGATGAACCACATCTTCCCAAAATTCTGCCAATGAACCGAAGACGACCCTCAGCCTTCCCCAGAACTGCCATTATATGCTTGTTTCACTTCGTATCGGTCTGCAATGTTACGCCCAAATGTTTAACCGACGTGACTATGTCAAGCACTACACTACTAATGGAGTATTAAAACATTACGGGATTCTTATTCCCATTCATCTGTATTAATTTACATTTATCTATATTTAGAGTTAGCTCCCATTCTTTACACGAATCACAAATCCTGTCCAAGTCATCTTCTATCCTCCTACAGTCACTCAACGACGACACCTTGCCCCACACCACAGCATCATCAGCAATCAGCCGCATATTGCTATCCACCTTATCCAAAAGATCATTTATGTAGATAGAAAACAACAGTGGACCTACCACACTTCCCTGGGGCGCTCCAGATGATACCCTCACCTCCGATAAAGACTCACCATCGAGGACAACGTACTGGATTCTATTACTCGAGAAGTCTTCGAGCCACTCACATATTTGGGAACCAATCCCAAATCATTGTAACTTAGTTAGGAGGCTGCAGTGGGGCACCGAGTGAAACGCTTTCCGGAAGTCAAGGAATATGGCATCCTTCTGATACCCATCATCCATGGTTCGAAAGATATCATGTGAAGAAAGGGCGAGTTGCGTTTCGCAGGAGCGTCGGTTTCTAAATCCGTGCTGATGCATGGACAGCAGCTTCTCTGTCTCAAGGAAATTCATTATATTCGAACTGAGAATATGTTCGAGAATCCTGCAACAAACCGATGTTAAGGATATTGGTCTGTAATTTTGAGGATCCGTACTTTTACCCCTCTTATATTTGTGGAGGCGGCCTTGCCTGCGTCTATCGAGCGTACGGGGTGCAGTCGTCTGCAAGTAGTTGCTCACGTCGGCACCAGTGATGCCTGTCGCTTGGGTTCTGAGACGATCCTCAGTTCGTACAGGCGGCTGGCGGACTTGGTGAAGACCGCTGGCCTCGCACGCGGGGTGCAAGCAGAGCCCTCTATTTGCAGCATCGTTCCCAGAGTGGATCGGGGTCCTTTGGTTTGGAGCCGAGTGGAGGGTCTCAACAAAGGCTTCGTCGATTCTGTGACGGTCTTGGATGCAGATTTCTGGACTTGCGCTATTGGGTGGGGAATTGTAGGACACCCCTAGATAGGTCAGGGGTGCACTACACAAAGGAAACGGCTACTCGGGTAGCAGAGTACTTGTGGCGTGCACATGTGGGTTTTTTAGGCTAGGCAGTAGTGTGAGGCGTCCTGATTAACACTCACCAGTCGACGTGCAGGCAGGGAAATCAGGACGCATTCAGTGTAAAGACACTTCAGCTAACAAGATATTAGCAGTAAATTTTCAGTGTGTTTGCATTTCTCCAGTCGCTGGGGACTTAACGTTGGGCAAGAGATTCGCGATAAATGCAAGCTAAATAAGGAGCCAATGCAGTGGAGTACTCTCCGTAAAACCGAATTGGAACCCCATCAGGACTTGGCGATTTATTTATTTTCAACCCATTCAGCTGATTCACAGGGATGTCTATCACTATGTCCTCCATACGGGAATCTGTACGAGACTCAAATGGCGGTATGTTTGTACGATCCTCCTGCGTGAAAGATTTCTAAAATGTTAAATTTAAAATTTCAGCTGTCGTTTTCGTGCCTTCCGTATAGGTTGAAACGTCCCCTTAAAAAATTAATGAATTACTGTGCTGATAAACCTCTTACATTATTTGATTTTCAAACAACTGAGCAAAACTGAACGTACTCAGACATTACTCTCTTTACTTATTCTGATCGACGCTAAACTGACACACAATATTTTTAGCGCAACGCAATCTGACTTTCAAAAATCCCTACAAAAGAATGGCCCTAACTAACATTAACCTATGCGTTTCACAAATCACTTACCTCACAAAAATCTTCGTTACTCGAATTACTGCAATACAGCGAGCGCCACTACTGCCAGCTAAATAAAAGATTCTAACTACTGAAGGCAATAACTACTGATAGGCATAGTTAGCAAATGAAAGTATTTGACAGAGAACAAACAATGTACACTACTGGAAATGGAAAAAAGAACACATTGACACCGGTGTGTCAGACCCACCATACTTGCTCCGTACACTGCGAGAGGGCTGTACAAGCAATGATCACACGCACGGCACAGCGGACACACCAGGAACCGCGGTGTTGGCCGTCGAATGGCGCTAGCTGCGCAGCATTTGTGCACCGCCGCCGTCAGTGTCAGCCAGTTTGCCGTAGCATACGGAGCTCCATCGCAGTCTTTAACACTGGTAGCATGCCGCGACAGCGTGGACGTGAACCGTATGTGCAGTTGACGGACTTTGAGTGAGGGCGTATAGTGGGCATGCGGGAGGCCGGGTGGACGTACCGCCGAATTGCTCGGGCGTGAGGTCTCCACAGTACATCGATGTTGTCGCCAGTCGTCGGCGGAAGGAGCACGTGCCCGTCGACCTGGGACCGGACCGCAGCGACGCACGGATGCACGCCAAGACCGTAGGATCCTACGCAGTGCCGTAGGGGTCCGCACCGCCACTTCCCAGCAAGTTAGGGACACTGTTGCTCCTGGGGTATCGGCGAGGACCATTCGCAACCGTCTCCATGAAACTGGGCTACGGTCCCGCACACCGTTAGGCCGTCTTCCGCTCACGCCCCAACATCGTGCAGCCTGCCTCCAGTGGTGTCGCGACAGGCCTGAATGGAGGGACGAATGGAGACGTGTCGTCTTCAGCGATGAGAGTCGCTTCTGCCTTGGTGCCAATGATGGTCGTATGCGTGTTTGGCGCCGTGCAGGTGAGCGCCACAATCAGGACTGCATACGACCGAGGCACACAGGGCCAACACCCGGCATCATGGTGTGGGGAGCGATCTCCTACACTGGCCGTACACCTCTGGTGATCGTCGAGGGGACAGTGAATAGTGCACGGTTCATCAAAACCGTCATCGAACCCATCGTTCTACCATTCCTAGACCGGCAAGGGAACTTGCTGTTCCAACAGGACAATGCACGTCCACATGTATCCCGTGCCACCCAACGTGCTCTAGAAGGTGTAAGTCAACTACCCTGGCCAGCAAGATCTCCGGATCTGTCCCCCATTGAGCATGTTTGGGACTGGATGAAGCGCCGTCTCAAGCGGTCTGCACGTCCAGCACGAACGCTGGTCCAACTGAGGCGCCAGGTGGAAATGGCATGGCAAGCCGTTCCACAGGACTACATCCAGCATCTCTACGATCGTCTCCATGGGAGAATAGCAGCCCGCATTGCTGCGAAAGGTGGATATACACTGTACTAGTGCCGACATTGTGCATGCTCTGTTGCCTGTATCTATGTGCCTGTGGTTCTGTCAGTGTGATCATGCGATGTATGTGACCCCAGGAATGTGTCAATAAAGTTTGCCCTTCCTGGGACAATGAATTCACGGTGTTCTTATTTCAATTTTCAGGAGTGTATTTACCTTAATAGTGTTGTAAAGTCATAATATATATATATAAGTCCATGATATCCAGCATTACAAATTTACTCTTTCTGATGGACATACGTCCAGATCGTCCGCTCTCAAAATTCCGCCATCTCTCTCCCCACATCCATCACTGCTGGCGGCTCACCTCCAACTGCGCAAAGCTACAGCCAACAGCCCAACACTACAACAGCGAATATGTCAACAATGCCACCCAGCCACAGACTGCACACAGCACAGCCAGTGATTTTCATACAGTGCGCTACGTGGCGTTACCAATATAAAAACCTAAACAGCCTACTTACAAGGTATATTTTTCGAGGCTTTGGGGATTACAGTATTCATTCTTGCTACGACTGCCCTGTAGCTACAGTCAGAGGGCAGCAGCGCCGCTGAGCGGGCCTCGGCCGCAGCTGCAGCGCTCTAGCGAGGCCGCCGGCTGCCCAGCTGTGAGTCTCCTGCAGCGGAGCTCCCTGTGCTCTGTTGCAGGCGCGGAGGCTGGCTCTATGCGCGGCTCTGCTCGCGTGCCTGGCGGCGACGGCGGCGCCCGCTGCGGCTCAGTCGCGCAGCCAGCGGCAGGAGCAGGCGGGCTCGCGCAGACACCCCGGCTCGCCGTGCCCGCGCGTCTTCACGTACGAGGGCGACGAGGCCGAGCCCGACCGCTGGTACGGCACCGTCATGCTGGCCACGGACGAGCCGCTCATCGGCATCCGGCTCGACGTGCAGCTCGACAGGCCGGCCAAGATCCTGGGCGTGAGTAATCAGCGCGGCACTCGCGGAGCGCAAAACAAACGTGCGCACTATTCTGTCCACGGATCTAACACAAATGGCATTAATGAAGGAGGAGGCAGAGGAAAAATGAAAAATTAGTTCTCGCGCACTCTACGCTCCGCACAAACTTAATCTCTATATATAAAAGGCAACGTCCGGACTGACTGACTCACTCACAATCTCCCAGCCCAGACCGCTACGGGTAGAAACTTGAAATTTGGACGTGTATTTCTTATACTATAGGCGACGTTTAAGAAGAGATTTTTCGAAATTCAAATCCTAAGCGAATGAAATTGGGGATGAAGGTCTTTTTGAAAAACGTCGCTATTAAGGTAATTCTGAGGCTAGACCTACGAAAACTGATACTTTGTTTCTCGTTCATAATAAAGAAATACATTTTTTTGCATTTCCGGAAATTTACACTACAGGCCATTAAAATTACAACACCAAGAAGAAACGCAGATGATAAACGGATATTCATTGGACCAATATGTTATACTAGAACTGACATGTAATTGCTTTCTCACACAATTTGAGTGCATAGATCCTGAGAAATCAGTACCCAGAACAACCACCTCTGGCCGTAATAACCGCCTTGATACGCCTGGCCATTGAGTCAAACAGAGTTGGGATGGCGTGTACAGGTACAGCTGCCCACGCAGCTTCAACACGATACCACACTTCATCAAGAGTTGTGACTAGCGTATTGTGACGAGCCAGTTGCTCGGCCACCATTGACCAAACTTTTTCAATTGCTGAAAGATCTGGAGAATGTGCTGGCCAGGGCAGCAGTTCAACATTATCTCTACCAGAAAGGCCCGTACAAGACCTGAAACATGCGGTCGTGCATTATCCTGCTGAAACGTAGGTGTTTCCAAGGATCGAATGAAGGGTAGAGCCACGCGTCGTAACACATCTCAAATCTGACGTCCACCATTCAAAGTGCCGTCAATGCAAACAAGAGGTGACCAAGATGTGTAACCAATGTCACCCCGTACCATTACGCCGGGTGATACGCCAGTATGGCGATCACGAATACACGATTCGAATGTGCGTTCACCGCGATGTCACGAAACACGGATGCGACCATCACCATGCTGTAAACTGAACCTGGATTCCTGGATTCCGTTTTCCCATTCATGCCCCCAGCTTCGTTGTTGAGTACACCATCGCAGGCGCACCTGTCTGTGATGCACCTCAAGGGTAACCACAACCACGGTCTCCGAGCTGATAGTCCATGCTGCTGCAAACGTCGTCCAACTGCAGATGGCTGTTGTCTTGCAAACGTCCCCATCTGTTCACTCTAGGATCGAGACGTGGCTGCACGATACGTTCCAGCCATGCGGATAAGATGCCTGTCATCTCAACTGCTGGTGATACGAGGCCGTTGGGATCCAGTACGGCGCTCCGTTTTACCCTCCTGAACCCACCGATTCCATATTCTGCTAACAGTCATTGGATCTCGACCAACGCGAGCAGCAAGCGCGATAGGCTACAATCCGACGTTTATCAAAGTCGGAAACGTGATGGTACACATTTCTCCTCCTTACACGAGGCTTCACAACAACGTTTTACCAGGCAACGCCCGTCAACTGCTGTTTGTGTATCAGAAATCGGTTGGAAACTTTCCTCATGTCAGCACGTTGTAGGTGTCACCATCGGCGACAACCTTGTGTGAATGCTTTGAAAAGCTAATCATTTGCGTATCACAACATATTCTTCCTGTCGGTTCAATTTCCCGTCTGTAGCACGTCATCTTCGTCGTGTGGCAATTTTAATGGCCGGTAGTGTACATAAGGGTGAAACAGTGACTGAAAGCTTCTTTTTTTCCAAATGCACTGAAGCGCCAAAGAAATTAGTATAGGCATGCGTATCCAAATACAGAGATATTTAAACAGGCACAAAACGGCGCTGCGGTCAGCAACGCCTATATAAGACAACAAGCGTCTGTCGCAAGTCTTAGATCGCTTACTGCTCCTACGATGGCAGGTTATCAAGATGTGAGTGACATCACATAAAACTTCCGGGCTCATATGCCTTGGTTGGTGTATAAAACTCTCCCCTTCCGACTGCGGGAGACAACCATCGAGGTAAAGCGGCGAACTGCAAAGAGAACTCGAGAAAGCGCTAATTATATGGGATACAGAGGGCGCCACTGTCCATCACGTGGCGTCGGCTATGAGGTTGTCTCTGGTAATGCCAACATTCTCGATTGAAACTAATCGATCGTCAAGCTTCCGGCTGAAAGGTATGTGCTATGGTCTGATCAGGGTAGCTCCAGTAAATAAAGTCGGTAGTTGCCAACCGCAAGGTGGAACGACTATAATATCTTTGAGTAGGAGGATCTTTGATGGTTAAGAGAGCCGGGCGCGGGCAGTAGAAAACCGGGGGTCGCAGGTAGGTGCCCGGAGGAAGCAGACGTGTGGTGACAGTGTTAAGGTAGGTCGCGCTCGCTGCCCCTGGCCAAACTTTAGCACGTAAATGAGAGAAGATATATTACGATTTTTATGTCCAAGGTTCGACACGGTAAGCTTTTTGTAAAAATTTTTGTAAGAGTTATTCGTGCTACAAAAATGTTGGAAATGGTGGGTTTTGTGTATGACTCAAAATTGTGTTTGAACCTAACAGCCTGAATCGTAATCCACATATTTTGCTTGTATTGGATATGAAAATGAGTAGTCAAGTAAAGTTACCCACAAATGAAAGAACGTAAAGAAAATGAGGCCTCTGTGTAATATATATGTGCAGTTCATAGTTTGAAATCGATTTTGGTATAGCTACCATCATCAGAGCAAAGTAATTTAAAATAACTAATTTTATGAAATTGCGCAACTGGCATTATTCAAGTCAAGGTACAGTTTCATTAAGGAAACATCAGGGGCAAAAGTGCACAAACGGCATTATTATCTTGATTGCTGAGCAAATACATGCTGCATTTCTGGCAAAATGGAGGAGTGCAAGAAACAAGTTCACAGACGCAGTCAGATGCAGATTTGTTGAATAATTAATTTAGAACAATCTTATCAATGATACATTCACAATAAAAAAGGATACAATTTGGGTTAGATACTTTCATGGTGCAACGCTGACATCCAAATTTTGTCTAGTTTAACACCTTCATCTTTCCTGTCAAAATTATTACGGTGTTTATCAATCTCGATAGCCTCTCTATACATGCTCGCATAATAATGCGAGGTTTTAGATATGACGCTCGTGACGCTGAATTTTATTCCATGATTACCTTCCTGGTAAACATGTTCTGCTACGTCCGATTTATCCGTGTGACCCAGTCGGCAATTGCTCTTGTGTTCAACAAGACGGGTGTTCACGCCTCTCTTTGTGGCACCGATATTCACCTGTCCACAACTACAAGGAATTTTATATATGAGGGTGTCGTGCATCTTTTGCAGATCTTAAGTATTCTTTTATTTTCCTGGTTGGTCTGAAAATAGTTTCCACCCCACACTTGCTTAACACTTTCCCTATGCGCTCTGTGACCTTGCTAATAAACGAAAGAAAAACCTTGCCGTTGGGCGACTGTTGTTGGTCGTTGCTTCTGATACTCTGCCTAGAGCGAAGTGCTACAATAGCTATTCATCACAAAAGCTGACCGTAGATGTTGAATCTCATCTTTAAATAAACAGGTTCACAAATATTGTGCGCCCTGTCTACCAAAGTTTTTATTACATCCCTTTTTTTCGTCGGCCGCGGTGTCCGAGCAGTTCTAAGCGCTCAGTCCGGAACCGCGCAACTGCTACAGTCGCAGGTTCGAATCCTGCCTCGGGCATGTCCTTAGGTTAGTTAGGTTTAAGTAGTTCTAAGTTCTAGGGGACTGATGACCTCAGAAGTTAAGTCCCATAGTGCTCAGAGCCATTTGAATGAACCTTTTTTGTCTGAGGCGATGGTTTGAATCTTTATGCAAATAACGATCAGTATGTGTGGCCTTTCTGTACACCTTATGGCCCAGCATCCCGTCGTTTAATCACAGACACGTCCAGTAAATTCAGTTGCCCATTACTCTCCGCCTCCATAGTAAATTGAATTTTCGTATTAATGCTGTTGAGATGTGTCAGGAAGGCATCCAGCTCCTCTGCTCCGTCTGTCCACACTACGAAAGTGTCATCGGCATAGCGATACCATCTGGCTGGTCTCTTACTAGCAGTCTGCAACGGCCGTCGACCGATGCTGACATCGCCGCTTTACCTTGGTGGATGTCTCCCGCAGTTGGAGACGAATCGACCACGACCTATCAGCCCGTATGTTTTAAGTGAAGACAATACCGGCCGTGAAAGCCTACATTGTATGATCAAAAGCCTCTTTGGGGACGAGCACCGGTTCGACAATTCGAAGGAATGCGCAAGAATAAAGCACATCAACTGTGTACCCTCACCTTCCTATTACGCTGCAGGGACTCCTCGACGCTTCCGAAATTTCTGAAGGTGAAGAGGATGTTTCGCTCGGCTCAGGCTCCTCGTATTCACAACCGTATGGAATCTGCAGTGTTACGGGAGAGGATTCCTCAGACGCGGCGAGCACTGGAGGAAACCAGCAGTAAGCTTTTAAATCTCCACTTGGTTATTAGTAATGCTATGCAGTGTGGTGACTGCGGCGTTCGCCTAACGACAGGAGCTTTTAGAACGAGTCCGGTGACCAGTGTCCTGGTGGAGGCAGAAGTCCCTCCGTTGCAGATCCGACGTGCACAACTGCTCGCCAGTTACGTTGCACACATTCTTAGTTCTCCTGATCATCCAAATTACCGTCTCCTTTTTCCACCCACGGCAGTTCATCTCCCGCATCGGCGGCCCAGGTCAAGGCTAACGATTGCGGTTCGCGTGCGATCTCTTCTGTCTGAACTGTAGTCCTTCCCTTTACCATCTCTCGTTCAGGTACGTCCGCATACACCTCCACGGTGTACATATAGGCCGCAGATTCGTCTGGACCTTTCTCATCACCCTAAGGACTCAGTTACTCCTGCCGCTCTCCGCTGTCACTTTATCTGTATTACTGACGTGTTTCGGGGCTGTGAAGTTGTTTACACCGATGGATCGATGGCTGATAGTCGTGTTGGCTTCGCCTGCGTCCACAGAGGCCATTTGAACAGCATTCCTTGCCCGATGGCTGCAGTGTATTCGCTGCAGAGCTGGTGGCCCTCTCTCGTGCACTTCAGTATATCCGTTCATGTTCTGGGGTATCGTTTCTTCTGTGTACTGACTCCTTGAGCAGCCCACAAGCTATCGACCAGTGCTACCCTCGCCATCCTTTGGTAGCGTCCATCCAGGAGTCCATCTATGCCCTGGACCGGTCCCGTCGTTCAGTGGTGTTTGTGTGGACCCCAGGACACGTCGGCATTCCTGGCAACGAACATGCCGACAGGCTGGGCAAACAGGTTACGCGGAAACCGCTTCTCGAGATGGGCATCTCTGAGCCTGACCTGCGTTCTCATTTACGCCGTAGAATTTTTCGGCTTTGGCAGACGGAATGGCATAACAGTACACACAACAAACTGCGTGTCGTTAAAGAGACTACGAATGTGTGGAAGACTTCCATGCGAGCCTCTCGCAGGGAATCCGTTGTCCTCTGTCGGCTCCGCATTGGCCGTGCTTGGACGACCTACGGTTACCTCCTGCACCGTGGAAACCCGATTGATTGTCGTTGCGGCGCCCGGTTGACAGTGGCTCATATTCTGGTGCACGGTCCCACTTCGACTGCCCAGCGACGAAATTGTGGGTTACCGGACTCGTTGCCGCTAATTTTATCTGACAACGTCTCATCGGCTGATTTAGTGTTACCTTTTATTCATGAGGTTGGGTTTTATCATTTGATCTAAGTTTTAGCGTCTGCCTTTCGCCCCTCTGTGTCCTCCGCCCTAGTGCTTCTAGGGTGGAGGTTTTAATGGATTGCAGAATGGTTGGCTTCTCCTTTTTATTTTCATTGTCAGCCACCCATGGTAATCTGCTTTGTTGTTTTAATCTCTTCATCCAGTTTGTTGCGTTTCTGTGGTTTTCTTGTCCCCTTTTGTCTATTTACATGCTTGTTGCCCTTCATCGTTCTCGTGATTTTTCCTTTCATTCCATTTTGAGTTGTCAGTCTCTATTTTATTCTCGCACTTGTGGCATTGTTTTATTCGGAACAAGGGACTGATGGCCTCGATGTTTGGTCCCTTTCCCCCTCTTTTAATCCAACCAACCAATGTGTTGATTGGAATAACATTGGATGCCTAAAATTCAGAGCTATGGCACTTAGTACAGAAATATCAGTAAATAGACAGAAAAGAATTTCGCTAACTTATAGAAGAACATTTCGCGAGATTCAGTTGAGGACAATTCTCGAACTGTTATTAACCTGTCTGATAAAGATTTGTCAAAAGTTGAAATTTCTGTACTAGCCAAATGAGGCAACTTTGCTGTGACGTCCAAAAACCTACCCACAGAGGATATTGAGCAGGTCTCCGTCAGCTTCCACAGCAGTCCGCTGATGTAATTAGAATGGAAACAGCTAGGATTTTACGTACATGTAAGCCACCTAACAGTAATTTGTCGCAGGCACAATGGAAGGCGCTCAGGGATATAAATGCAGATAGAAACATTGTTGTTCTTAATGCAGATAAGGGCATATTGAACAGTGAGGACTACTTTTGGAAATTTGTGGTAAGTTCCTATGGGACCAAACTGCTGAGGTCATCGGGCCCTAGGCTTAGCTAGGCTTACACACTACTTAATCTAACTTACACTAAGGACAACTCACACACCCATGCGTAGGGACTCGAACCTCCGACGACGATGGGGGGGGGGGGGGGAGGGGGTGAGAGCCACACGGACATTGACAAGGCGCCTGAGACCGCATGGCTACCCCACGCGGCAGTGAGGACTGCCATGGGAAGATCAATGACATTTTGGTTCAAATCATTTAGAAAAAAACTTCTGAAGGATCCGATTGTGTAAGATTTTAAAAATGACCAATCGACTGGTGAAAGTGGCTTCATTCTCCTCTGACGGTAAGAAGCTGCTTTGTAAAACAGAAGCAAGAGGAAAACGTCGACTTTGTGGATTACCCAGAGTGCATAAATCCGCGGTTCCGTTGAGACCAGTTGTCAGCGCTATAGGCGGACCCACCCACGAGTTGCCTCATTGCTGCAACCTTATATTGGTAGGACGGACAATCATATTAAAAATGCAGTTCATTTCATTGACAAGTTAAAGGAAATTAGCTTGAGCCAGGATGATATCCTCTTCAGTTTTGGTATTGTGTCTTTATTTACCACGATTCCGGTAAACAAAGCTATCTTATGCATAGCGGATATTTTTCCTACCGATATTGGGGCATTATTACGACACTGCCTCACCACAACTTGCTTTCAGTACAATAGTGCTTTTATGAACGGATTGACGGGGTGGCTATGGGAAGTCCTCTTAGTCCTGCTGCGGCTAACTTGTTTATATAGGCTTTTGAACAACGGGCGTTGGAGACTGCCGGTAAGAGACCATCCAGATGGTATCGCTATATCGATGACGCTTTCGTTGTGTGGACACACGGAGCAGAGGAGTTAGATGCCTTGCTGACTCACCTCAACGCCATTAATCCGAAAATCCAGTTTACTATGGAGTCAGAAGGTAATGGGCAATTGAATTCCCTGGATGTGTCTGTGGTTAAACGACGGGACGGAACGTTGTGCCATAAGGCAACACATACTGATCGTTATCTGTATAAAGATTCAAACCATCACCGTTGACAAAAAAGGGGTGTAACAAAAACTTTGATAGACTGTGCGGCTAGTCCTGGCGGAGGTTCCAGTCCTCCCTCGGGCATGGATGTGTGTGTTTGTCCTTAGGATAATTTAGGTGAAGTAGTGTATAAGCTTAGGGAGTGATGACCTTAGCAGTTAAGTCCCATAAGATTTCACACACATTTAAATTAAAAACTTTGGTAGACAGGGCGCACAATACTTGTCAACCTGTTTATTTAAAAGACAAAATTGAACATATATGGTCATATTTCATGAAGAATGGCTATTCTAGCAAGGATATAGATCGAACACTTCGCTCTAGACAGACAATCAGAAGCAACGACTAAACAGCAGTCCCTCAACGACAAGGTTTTTCTTCCGTTTGTTAGTAAGGTCACAGATCGCATGGGGAAATTTTAAGCAAGTATTGAGTAGAAACTATTTTCAGACCAACCAGGAAAATAAAACAATATTTAAGATCTGCAAATATGGACGACACCCTTTGGCTACACGGGGTCTATAAAATTCCTTGTAGTTGTGGACAGTTGTATATCGATACCACAAAGAGAAGCGTAAACATCCGTCTTGCTGAACATAAGAGGCACTGCCGCCCGGATCACACGGATAAATCGGCCGTAGCAGAACATGTTTACCAGGAAGGTAATCATGATATAAAATTCAGAGAGACGAGCGTCATATCTAAAACCTCGCATTATTATGCGCGCATGTATAGAGAGGCTATCGAGATTGCCGGCCCGTGTGGCCGTGCTGTTCTAGGCTACGGTCGCAGGTTCGAATCTTGCCTCGGGCATGGATGTGTGTGGTACCCTTATGTTAGTTAGGTTTAAGTAGTTCTAAGTTCTAGGGGTCTGATGACCACAGATGTTAAGTCCCATAGTGCTCAGAACCATTTGAGCAATCGGGATTTATAAACACCGAAATAATTTTAACAGGAAAGACTGGATAAAATTAGGATATCAGCGTTGCACCAGAAGCTTGACGATCGATTACTTTGAATCGAGAATGTTGGCATTACCAGAGACAGCTTCATAGCCGACGCCACGTGACGGACAGTGGAGCTCTCTGTACAGCGCTCCCTCGAGTTCTCATTGCAGTTCACCGCTTTATCTCGGAGGATGTCTCCCGCTGTCAAATACGGGCTGTCGGAGCCGAAGGCCCACTCGTGTACCCTTGATGACTGCACGACTCAAAGCTTTAAGCCTTGCCTGGGCCCATCAACACTGGCATTGGAATGTTGATGGCTGAAATCATGTTTCCTGGTAGGACGAGTCTCATTTCAAATTGTATTGAGCCGTTGGACGTGTACGGGTATGAAGACAGCCTCACGATTCCGTGGATCCTGCAAGTCACCAGGGGGCTGTTCAAGCTGATGGTGGCTCTGTAATGGTGTGGGGCGTGTGCAGTTGGAGTGATTTGGGACCCCTGATACGTCTAGATACGACTGTGACAGGTGACACGTATGTAAGCGTCGTGGCTGATCACTTGCATCTATTCATGTCCATTGTGAATTCCGACGGACTTGGGCAATTCCAGCAGGACAATGCGACAACCCCAGACGTCCAGAATTGCTATAAAGTGACGCCAGAAACACTATTCTCAGTTGAAACAGTTCGACTGGCCACCAAACTCTTCAGACATGAACATTATTGAGCGTATCTGGAGTCCCTTGCAACGTACCGCTCAGAAGAGATCTCCACCCTTCTCGAATTCTTACATTTTTATGGACAGCTCTGCAGAATTCATGGTATTAGTTCCTCCCAGAACTACTTCAGACATTAGTCGAGTCCATGCCACGTAGTGTTTCGGCAGTTCTGTGTGCTCACCGGTATCCTAGACGATATTAGGCTGGTGTACCAGTTTCTTTGACTCTCCAGTGTAGATTTCATTCCTCTCCCAGGCACATGTGATGCTAGAATGCTATTTCGAAAGCGATTATGGATGTGTTTGAATAATCTACATCTGTAAAGTGTAAGGAACACATTTCACGTAATTAAGTACATTAGAGTTGTGTGCCTGCTAGATGCCATCATCAACGATGATGGAAAGACTAAAAATTTAAGTGAAGTTTGGAAAGTAAAGCTTTGAGGGGAGGTCGTAAGGTATGACAAGTAAGGCTCTGGGTTCAATTACCAGCCAGCGCCCACTTTTAATCGTCCAGGAAGTTTCGAAGTATTGCTTTCCAACACAGTGGCATTTTTCTCCACTGGACCCTTACAAAGTTTGTTTTTCTCGAGTGGAGTGAGTGAAGAGAGCCTATGCTGTGGAGCTGAGCTGCTCTTGCCGGGCCAGCCGCTGTGACCCAGTGATTCTATGCGCTTCAGTCCGGAACCGCGCTACCGCTACGGTCGCAGTTTCGAATCCTGCCTCGGGCATGGACGTGTGTGATGTCCGTAGGTTAGTTAGGTTTAAGTAGTTCTAAGCTCTAGGGGACCTCAGATGTTAAGTGCTCAGAGCCATTTGAACCATTTGAGCTGTGGTCGGCGCTGCCTTCTCCCGCCTGGCGCTGTGACGGCCGCCGCTGTGTCCGCAGAACTGGGAGGGCGAGGTGTCTACGCGGGACAACGTGCGCTACACCATCCTCAACCTGCAGACGCGGCTGCGCCCGGGGCCGCCCCGTGCCGTGCGTATCTTCGTGCGGTACGGCGAGCGAGACCCCGTGCCCAGGCTGCGCTCCATCGCACTCAACGGCCGCCGCATCTGCCCCGAGGACAGCGCCACAGACTCCGGTAAGTGACCCCCGCCAACTTCCTCTCTACGCAGAAACGTATTCTCTTATTAGCTTTACCAGTAAACCCACGATACTTTACAGAATCGTACTCCCGTGGATACTGAGACGCCCGCTCAACCCACTGAGCAGAAGAGGTGATTAGGATTGTGGAAAGGGCCAAATATGGTTGGCGTCAGTTTCACCGCAAAATCGGAATTTATTGTAATTTAATAACACATTTACAAACAAAGCGGCACATAGCCGCTCCGAGTTTCAAACTCCGGCAACGGCCTTACCGCAGTGGATACACCGGTTCCCGTGACATCACCGAAATTAAGCGCTGTCGGGCGTGGTCAGCGCTTCGATGGGTGACCTTCCTGGCCGCCATGCGCTGTTGCCTTTTTTCGGGGTGCACTCAGCCTCGTGATGCCAATTGAGGAGGTACTCGACCGAATAGTAGTGGCTTCGGTCAATAATACCATCATAACTGCTGGGAGAGCGGTGTGCTGGCCCCACGCCCCTCCTATTCGCCTCCTCCACTGAGGATGACACGGCGGTCGGATGGTCCCGGTAGACCACTTGTGGCCTGAAGACCGAGTGAGTTTCAAACTCCAAATCTTTCACGGCTGAAAGCAAGAAATCTTAAAAATCAACAACGTAAATTTTCAAGTGACTGAAAACACGCAGTTACAATTACAAACAAAGTAATTAAAATATATATCACATGAACCACAGACCTTGCCGTTGGTTGGGAGGCTTGCGTGCCTCAGCGATACAGATGGCCGTACCGTAGGTACAACCACTACGCAGGGGTATCTGTTGAGAGGCCAGACGAATGTATGGTTCCTGAAGAGGGGCAGCCTTTTCAGTAGTTGCAGGGGCAACAGTCTGGATGATTGACTGATCTGGCCTTGTAACACTAACCAAAACGGCCTTGCTGTGCTGGTACTGCGAACGGCTGGAAGCAAGGATACACTACGGTTGTAATTTTTCCCGAGGGCATGCAGCTTTCCTCTTTGGATAACTGGCGATGGCATCCTCTTGGGTAAAATATTCCGGAGGTAAAATAGTCCCCCATTCGCATCTCCGGGCGAGGACTACTCAAGAGGACGTCGTTATCAGGAGAAAGAAAACTGGCGTTCTACGGATCGGAGAGTGGAATGTCAAATCACTTAATCGGGCAGCTAGGTTAGAAAATTTAAAAAGGGAAATGGATAGGTTAAAGTTAGATATAGTGGGAATTAGTGAAGTTCGGTGGCAGGAGAAACAAGACTTTTGGTCAGGTGAACACAGGGTTACAAATACAAAATCAAATGGGGGTAATGCAGAAGTAGGTTTAATAATGAATTTAAAAAAAATTGGAGTTCGGGTAAGCTACTACAAACACATAGTGAACGCATTATTGTGGCCAAGATAGACACGAAACCCATGCCTACTACAGTAGTACAAGTTTATATGCCAACTAGCTCCGCACATGACGAAGAAATTAAAGAAATGTATGATGAGACAAAAGAAATTATTCAGCTAGTGCAGGGAGACAAAAATTTAATAGCCATAGGTGACTGGTATTCGATAGTAGGAAAAGGTAGAGAAGGAAAAATAGTGGGTAAATATAAATTGGGGGTAAGAAATGAAAGAGGCAGCCGTCTGGTAGAATTTTGCACAGAGCATAACTTAACCATAGCTAACACGCGGTACAAGAATCATAAAAGAAGGTTGTATACATGGAAGAAGCCTGGAGATACTGATAGGTTTGAGATATATTATATACTGGTAAGACGGAGATTTAGGAACCAGGTTATAAATGGTAAGATCTGGACTCTGACCAAAATCTATTGGTTATGAACTGTAGATTAAAACTGAAGAAACTGCAAAAAGGTGGGATTTAAGGAGATGGGACCTGCAAAAACTGACTAAACCAGAGGTTGTAGAGTTTCAGGGAGAGCATAGAGAACAACTGACAAGAAGGGGGTAAGAAATACAGTAGAAGAAGAATGGGTAGCTTTAAGGGATGAAGCAGTGAAGGCAGCAGAGAATCAAGTAGGTAAAAAGACGAGGGCTAGTAGAAATCCTTGAGTAACAGAGCAAATATTGAATTTAATTGATGAAAGGAGAAAATATAAAAATGCAGTAAATGAAGCAGGCAAAAACTAATACAAACGTCTCAAAAATGAGATCGACAAGAAGTGCAAAATGGCTAAGCAGGCATGGCTAGAGGACAAATGTAGGCTGTAGAGGCTAATCTCACTAGGGGTAAGATAGATACTCCCTACAGGAAAATTAAAGACACCTTTGGAGAAAAGAGAACCACTTGTATGAATATCAAGAGCTCAGATGGGAACCCAATTCTAAGCAAAGAAGGGAAATCAGAAAGGTGGAAGGAGTATATAGAGGGACTATACAAGGGCGATGTACTTGAGGGCAATGTTATAGAAAGGGAAGAGGATGTAGATGAAGATGAAATGGGAGCTCTGATACTGCGTGAAGAGTTTGACAGAGCACTGAAAGACCTGAGTCGAAACAAGGCCCCAGGAGTAGACAACATTCCATTAGAACTACTGACAGCTTGGGAGAGCCAGTCCTGACAAAACTCTACCATCTCGAGAGCAAGATGTATGAGACAGGCGAAATTCCCTCAGACTTCAAGAAGAGTATAATAATTCCGATCCCAAAGAAAGCAGGCGTTGACAGATGTGAAAACAACTGAACTATCAGTTTAATACGTCATGGCTGCAAAATACAAAATACTAACGCGAATTCTTTACGGTCGAATGGAAAAACTGGTAGAAGCTGACCTCTGGGAAGATGAGTTTGGATTCCGTAGAAATATAGGAACACGTGAGGCAATACTGACTCTACGACTTATCTTAGAAGAAAGATTAAGAAACGGCATACCTACATTCCTAGCATTTGTGGACTTAGATAAAGTTTTGACAATGTTTACTGGAATACTCTCAAATTCTGAAGGTGACAGGGGTAAAATACAGTGAGCGAAAGGCTATTTACAATTTGTGCAGAAACCAGAGGGTAGTTATAAGAATCGAGGAACATGAAAGGGAAGCAGTGGTTGGTAAAGGAGTGAGATAGGGTTGTAGTCTCTCCCCGATGTTATTCAATCTGTATATTGAGCAAGCAGTAAAGGAAACAATAGAAAAATTCGGAGTAGGTATTAAAATCCATGGAGAAGAAATAAAAACTCTAAGGTTCGCCGATGATATCGTAATTCTGTCAGAGACAGCAAAGGACTTGGAAGAGCAGTCGAACGGAATGGACGGTGTCTTGAAAGGAGGATATAAGATGAACATCAACAAAAGCAAAACGAGGATAATGGAATGTAGTAGAATTAAGTCGGGTGATGCTGAGGGAATTAGATTACGAAATGAGACGATTAAAGTAGTAAAGGAGTTTTGCTATTTGGGGAGAAAAATAACTGATGATGGTCGAAGTAGAGAGGATATTAAATGTAGACTGGCAATGGCAAGGAAAGCGTTTCTGAAGAAGAGAAATTTGTTAACATCGAGTATAGATTTAAGTGTCAGGAAGTCGTTTCTAAAAGTATTTGTATTGAGTGTGGCAATGTATGGAAGTGAAACATGGACGATAAATTGTTTGGATAAGAAGAGAATAGAAGCTTTCGAAATGTGGTGCTGCCGAAGAATGCTGAAGATTAGATGGGTAGATCACATAACTAATGAGGAGGTATTGAATAGGATTGTGGAGAAGAGGAGTTTGTGGCACAACTTGACTAGAAGAAGGGATCGGTTGGTAGGACATGTACTGAGGCATCAAGGGATCACCAATTTAGTATTGGAGAGCAGCGTGGAGGGTGAAAATCATAGAGTGGGACCAAGAGATGAATACACTTAGCAGATTCAGAAGGATGTAGGCTGCAGTACGTACTGGGAGATGAAGAAGTTTGCACAGGATAGAGTAGCATGAAGAGCTGCATCTCAGGACTGAAGGCCACAACATCACAGCTATGCTAAAAGGCTCAAGGCAAGTGTGGATAGACAAACATAAACAAGATGCAGTACAAATGGCTGAAGGCCTGCAATAAAATTTTCAAGATTTTAAAATAAATTACCACAACCTTCCAAAGGCAGAAGGCCTCACTGTTTGAGCTTGAAAGGTAATTGTAAGAATAAGGTTCCAAAGCTGAAGGCCCACAATTAATTTTCCTAAATTTTAAAAAATATAAACATAAGCCTTAAGTTTAAAGTAGCTGAAACCGGACTAAAGAAAAGATAAAAATATGGCAATAACCTTTCAGCAAATATCAACTTGCCGCAATTAAAACTTACTTACATGAAACCAGTAAACCAAGAATTTATTTATGATTGGATATGATAAATTATAAACAGCCAATTAAACACCGGTGAGAAAGACAGTAAAGACAACAGCACTCAGAAGCCTCCAGGCGGTCGGTCTGCACTCGTTCACTTAGGTGAGACAGGTGGTGAGCCCAACTACACTTCATCCGTTGGAGCCCAACCAAGGGACAGCCGCGGACCGACCGACAAACGATTTGCTTGCCACCAATCGGTACATGAGAATTCAAACACAAAATGTTACGTGTTTGGTTATTCACAATCAGATAAGCTGACAAAACTACACACTGTGTTGGACAGAAACAACAGTTGAGAAAAGGACACTGATTGACATTACGTTAATGTCCAGGGCAGGTAAACGGAATACCAACGGCCACAAGGAAGAAAATTCCGTTGGTGCACTTGAACTGTAGTCAACCAATACAGTTAATTCCACCGCACGGCGGCGAAATTTCAGCAATACAAACACTCGGTGTTGCTCACAGGAAAACCTCTCCAAGAGCGAACCACTGAAACGAACCACAACGTGAATGGACGTGGCTTGGGTTCCTGAAACCACTTCTCAACTTTGACGTTCTGGGTCGGGGAACCACAAAGCTCGTAGCGATGGGACAGCTCCACATACGCTCCGACACTGCGCAGGGACGCTGCCAACTGCACTGCACGGAGATAACTTCCCTGGTCTGCAGCAACCGACCGACTACCCTCAGAATTCCGACAACATCTAAAATAGTCGTCAGAGGAAATAACGCCAAGTGCACACGTAACCTGACAAACAGATGCACGAAGACCTGAACGATACCCAACAGTAGCTAAGCACGCACTAAGACAAATCGGGAGTCGATGCACACACACACACACACACACACACACACACACACAGCCGACTCATGAACGACCGGCGAGCCAAAACGCGTCCTCCGGTAGGACGACCGACCGACGATCCACCAAGACTGTGGCCGGGCTCAAGTGATGCGTGGTGGCAATGGCTGGACGAACCATGTCGACGCACACCTCACTGCTCCAACCCGACTGCACCAGTGCCGCATTGTAACTCCTCGACTGGCAGGTCCGGACTGCGCTCCAGACGCGTTCCAACTGACTGCCATCCGAACTCGCGACCCAAACTCGCCTACGACAGACAACGACCGGGAAGTAATAGCAGTCGAGCAAAGGTACTATCAGAGGGGATATATCGTTACGCGATGCTGGCGCCGCTCACGGTCAGGCAAAGCAGCAACTCTGTGAGGAGGAAGTACGTTAAAAACAGGCTGTAAAATACATGACGGCGGGAACGCGAACCACGCATGGCTCAGATACTGATGTACAAAAAATCGGAAGCCATTTCCGCATGATGTGTCACTGCCAGCCAATGTAGCTCGATGAAACTTGGATCATACATAGAAAGAAGTGTTTCAGTATTTTACGGAAGGTAACTGGAAGAAATGTGCAATGGAACGAAGGGAAATTACGTTTTTATTTCAAGACAATAATTACACTAAAGTCACAGCGATTTATCTTGGTGCTTTGGACATTACAAAAGACGGGCATGGTTACTAATAATGTGTGGTCAGCAAGGACATCAGTGCCTGCTCTGCAGTGTACTACCACGCTGGCCACATAGTCAGTCAGGAATTCTTGTGGTAGGTCGTTAAATTGGCTGTTGATATACTTTCCGGGATGTGAGGTCGTGGTCCAAGAACTTTTTCTGCTCCTTACGTTTCGTCCAGGACTGCGCTGGACTTCCTCAGAGGCGCTGCTCCACTGCGTCTTGCCGACTGACTGGTCGGGTGTCTGAGAGCGACTTATATATTGTGAGAAAGGGGGGCGTGGTTCAGGTGACACGTGATGAGCAGTGATAATCCATAGCAAAGATAAGGTTGACTATCGATTACCACCTTGTCAAGATAAAAATTGTTAGCAATTTTGTAGAGCCACTGTCCATATATCGCTGAGTTTCATAGCCTCCTCTTTCCTATTAAAATTATCGTGATGTTTATAAATTTCAATAGCTTCTCTGTATAGGTGTGGATAGTAATTTAACGTTGTAGATAAAACTTCGGTATCCGAAAACTTCACTTGGTGGTTTCCTGGTTGAAGAGCATGTTCCGCTACAGCTGATTTTTCTATTTTTCCAAGTCGACAAAGACTTTTATGCTCTTTCAGTCGCGTATTTACGCTTCTTTTGGTAGTACCAATATAAACTTTCCCACAGGTACACGGAATTTTATACACACCACATGTCGACAGAGGAGGGCGTTTATCCTTCACAGATCGTAGTACTTGACTTATTTTCTTTGTTGGTTTAAAGACCGGTGTTATGTCATGTTTTCGTAAAATCTTACCGATCCGATCTGTTACGACAACAGAAGTTTTCCATATATTATGTAAAGTAGGGACCTCCAGTAGCCCGTCAGATCACAGACTAAACATGTGATGGAACTATTTGAGACTGTGCCAAGGGATATAAGCACTGGACTCGCATTCGGGAGGACGACGGTTCAATCCCGCGTCCGGCCATCCTGATTTAGGTTTTCCGTGATTTCCCTAAATCGCTCCAGGCAAATGCCGGGATGGTTCCTTTCGAAGGGCACGGCCGACTTCGTTCCCCATCCTTCCATAATCCGATGAGACCGATGACCTCGCTGTCTGGTCTCCTTCCCCAAAAACAACAACAACAAGGGATACAAGACGTGACGTCAAGCATTCCAATATACGTTAGTGGTAACATCGAGCGGAAACGTGTCAAGGGAGCCAGGTAATGGAAATATCCCAAAAGGCTGTTATCGAGGGTCAGGCGCAACTTAGACGGTCTATAAGCAAGAAGTAAAATGAGAAGAGTCAGTCTGATGGGGAAGTCTGATGGAGTAGTGAGACGAGGAGCCCGACAGAAGTTGTACGCCAGTCCGCTGCAACCTGAGTATGCAGAAGTAATATTCAGAGCGCGAAGTCGGTGATCAGATCTGGAGACACACACAGCAACTGCAAGATAAGTAATCATTATCTGTTTGGGGAGCAAGATGTATGAGACAGGTGAAATACCCTCAGACTTCAAGAAGAATATAATAATTCCAATACCAAAGAAAGCACGTGTTGACAGATGTGAAAATTACCGAACTATCGGTTTAATAAGTCACAGCTGCCAAATACTAACGCGAATTCTTTACAGACGAATGGAAAAACTAGTAGAAGCCGACCTCGGGGATGATCAGTTTGGATTCCGTAGGAATATTGGAACACGAGAGGCAATACTAACCCTACGACTTATCTTAGAAGCAAGATTAAGGAAAGGCAAACCTACGTTTCTAGCATTTGTAGACTTAGAGAAAGCTTTTGACAATGTTGATTGGAATACCCTCTTTCAAATTCTGAAGGTAGCAGGGGTAAAATACAGGGAGCGAAAGGCTATTTACAATTTGTACAGAAACCAGATGGCAGTTATAAGAGTCGAGGGACATGAAAGGGAAGCAGTGGTTGGGAAGGGAGTGAGACAGGGTTGCAGTCTCTCCGCGATGTTATTCAATCTGTATATTGAGCAAGCAGTGAAGGAAACAAAAGAAAAATTCGCAGTAGGTATTAAAATGCATGGAGAAGAAATAAAAATGTTGAGGTTCGCCGATGACATCGTAATTCTGTCAGAGACAGCAAAGGACTTGGAAGGTCAGTTGAACGGAATGGATAGTGTCTTGAAAGGAGGATATAAGATGAACATCAACAAAAGCAAAACGAGGATAATGGAATGTAGTAGAATAAAGTCGGGTGGTGCTGAGAGAATTAGATTAGGAAATGAGACGATTAAAGTAGTAAAGGAGTTTTGCTATTTGGGGAGCAAAATAACTGATGATGGTCGAAGTAGAGAGGATATAAAATGTAGACTGGCAATGGCAAGGATAGCGTTTCTGAAGAAGAGAAATTTGTTAACATCGAGCATAGATTTAAGTGTCAGGAAGTCATTTCTGAAAGTATTTGTATGGAGTGTAGCCATGTATGGAAATGAAACATGGACGATAACTAGTTTGGACAAGAAGAGAATAGAAGCTTTCGAAATGTGGTGCTACAGAAGAATGCTGAAGATTAGAAGGATAGATCACACAACTAATGAGGAAGTATTGAATAGGATTGGAGAGAAGCGAAGTTTGTGGCACAACTTGACCAGAAGAAGGGATCGGTTGGTAGGACATGTTCTGAGGCATCAAGGGATCACCAATTTAGTATTAGAGGGCAGCGTGGAGGGTAAAAATCATAGAGGGAGACCAAGAGTTGAATACGCTAAGCAGATTCAGAAGGATGTAGGTAGCAGTAGGTACTGGGAGATGAAGAAGCTTGCACAAGATAGAGTAGCATGGAGAGCTGCATCAAACCAGTCTCAGGACTGAAGACCACAACAACAACATCTATTTGGGTAATAGCTCTGAACAGAGACGATCTGTCTTTGTCTCAATGAACAGCTAGCATTTGTAGTTCCGTAATTAACAAGAACAATTTACGGAATAGTAATTCTCTCTTGTAAGATTAGGCGAGTGACCTGCTGATAAGAGTTAATTGAGTCTGACAAGTAATACAGAAAGAGGTTAGGAACTGGCACCTCTTTTATAAGTTATTTAAGGGGAATAAAGATATTACCTAAATAAATACTGAATTCTTCAGCATACCCAGCCTGTCATTAATCCTAACAGATTACCACTGTCACCAATAACCACCCAGTTCTACCTCGGAGAGCTTTCTCCCTCTCATCTCCGACAATAAAGGTTGACACTCAGACAACCCTCAGATTGTCGTAAACGTTCCGATCGCATTACAAAACTGTGCTGGACCGCGACACCTTGGAACCAGGCTTTCTCAATTTCGCCCTCATTCAGTTCCCTATGAAGGGCTCCAGAATGCACGTGCAGTACCATTCTCCATTCAAGGTGTTCTGAAAGGAGATCGGCTCTATGATGCGTTTACGAGTCACGGCGCACAAAATACCAATCTTTTGGTCATGCAGTTGGGACACCTTAAATTCATGCGGATTCACCGTAGTCCACACACGACTATTCTGGCTAGTCACGTGACCGGAGAGGTGAAACTATGTCTCATCCGTGAAAAACGTTGCGTCAGGATTCCCCTCACGATAGTTCTGCAGGAAGGATAAGAACCAGTTGCAGAAGTTCACCGCGCCGGTCGATCGCTGTCTCTCAGTTTATGCACAACCGAAATTTTGTACGGGTACATGGACAGTGACTTCCGGAGAATCTTGTGAGCGGAACCCATGGTCACGTGGGCTTGCTGAGCTAGTCGTTAAACCGATTTCCTTGGACTTTGAAGCATCATGTCTTGCACCTCCGCCACCTTCTCTTCGGATGTGTATGGCCGGCCTGATTTCGGAGTATTATGAGCGCTTTCGGTCTTTAGAAACTGGGTGATGGGGTTCCGTGCAGCATTGCGGTTAGTCAGCTTCACTTCTGGGAACTTTGCTACAAACGCAGCTTCTACTGCTGAGGTAACCTTGTCTCCACTGCGGAACATGCTCCACAAGAAGTAGTCTTTGTTCAGGCGTCAGCATGATGATCTCGATCACAATGGTGTCACACAAGACGTTGGTCTGCAATCAAACCGGACCTGCGAACAAATACAAATACCTGGTCAAATATGGTTCAGATACATTAAACAATAGAAAATGTTGTATTAATAATTTACAACCATATGGTCATTACTTAGCACACCGCAACATGGTACTGTATGGCTACTTTCTGAACACCCCGCATCTGGACTTTCCCTCATGTGGCGAGAGGAAGGAACACGTAGCGCATCCAGGAACATTGTCCGCTAAATCTTGGATACGGTGCTGCTTAAAAGACCGAACACTTGGCCTTCCTTGGTTGCATAAGCACCCACCATATGAGCACCAACAATATGCTCACATACAGTTTCACTTAGCTCGGACATAATGCACTCGCAACTACACAGTATACTATACTGACCGCCACTGACACTTGCAACGTATTGAGGGCATTGCACAGGTTCCGTTCGTGGTAAAATATAACAGTGCAATGTGCACGGTTGTCTAGCATCTGCATTTATCTTCAGTCAAGCATTTCTAGGGTTGTTTCGACACTTCTGTCCAGCTTCTGTGTACAATTAATGGCTGCACGAATGGTAATAGGTTTGTTTGAGCGAGCATCACACAGATGTCGACGCTTGGAGAAAGACACAAACTATCATGAAAAAGCCTAGCTAGTAGGCTCTATAAACAACTGTGAGTGATGAACCCTCTACATATCGTTCCAGTATGGATCACGAAGACAAGATTAAACTAACTGCAACCCACTCAGAGAATCCTTCTTTCCGCACTCCATACGTGAATGGGACTGAACGAAGTCCTTGTAAATGGTGCAATGGCAACTCTCCCCCCACCCCCACCCCCACCCCCACCCCCACCCCCACCCCTCACCCCACCCAACCCCACCCCTCATGCACTTCGCAGTGGTTTGCCGAACGTGGATGTAGATGAGCAAACATAAATCCCGCTTAGTTTTACACAGAAGCATAAAATGGGGTTTGCCTTGACTGTTTTAGGATAACACGGCCAAAAATAGCCCAGCCAAAGCTGTACACAAATAAATGGCTAATGCAGAGAAAGAAATTCACGCACGCTCTGTTGCTTAAGAAGCTGGGAACCCATGATTTCCGTAATTATCTAAGAATAAATGAAAGATGCTTTTCGGACCTGCTGAACAACATCAAACTATTCTTAACGAAATAGAATACAGTCATGAGAGAGGTTATAAGCTGCGAAGAAAGGCTGTTAGCTACGTTACGGTCTCTACAAACTGAAAGAAGTTACCAGTTCCACAAATTTAGTGCCGTAATGTCCCCACAATTATTATCGAAAATGATTCCTGAAACCTACAGCCCGATTTATAGTTGCCTGAGAAAATACATCATGCCAAAGCAAAATAAATAAAAGTAAATATGTTCATGTATACTTTATTAATTTATTTACGTATGTAGCATAAAAGATGTCCTTGTGATTTAAAGAAACTCATTGAAATGAGAAGAAGAAAGACTGCAAACGGTGGAAGCGCACTTCATCTAATAAATACCACAGATAGGTAAGAGACGTTGCGTTTAGCAACTGTCAACTGTTAGAACTGAAAAAAAAAACTTTATTTTATATGCAGGACAACCACAGCCGAAATATTCCATGATTTGAATAAAGAAGATCGCTGCGACTTTTAGAATTCTTTATTGGAGGACACGACCGGTTTCGCATATTAAATTTGCACCTTCAGGTGCTTCACTGTATACGAAGGAATAAAAGAGTTTATCAGATATTTATACGGACAAATGAGAGAGGTAAGGTCTGTGTCTACTTACAGTCAATAGATTAAAGGTCTTGTTTAAACCGGATAAAGCCATTCCCGACATTTACCTCCAGGTATTTAACACTTCCGACTCACGAATGTGCGACCTTCTATGATAAAATGTATTGGGGGCTAAGGACCATCCCCAACCTATAAAACTACGCAGCAATAACGTCGAGTTAAGAACGTAGTAGCTGTTGAATTAATTTATGATAAAAGTAATTGAAATACGTTTGTAACATTAAAAGAGAAACAGTTGTCAATAGGGTTACACTTTACCTCCATCGTAAGTAGCCTGGAGAGATAGCCGTGTTCTTGCCGGCGGCAACAACCGCTTTCTGTAGCAAGGCCTACGGGGAAAGCCGTGCATGCGCAGTGTCGCAACCGTTAAGTTCCAACGATCTTGATTGAAATGTTGGGGGCTGGCTGCACATTTTAAATTACCACACTGCAATAATCCGAAATAATACACTTTGTTTATGAGTCCAATAAGTCAGAATTACTGTTACGACCAATTTCAAAAGGTTTTTGATGTTGCTGAGAAAAAACCTTAAACATTTTTTAAAGGAACGTACTGCCATTTGACAATTTTATTGTTTATTTAAGTACAACCCAAGTTTAGGCCTTTTATGCCATTTTCAAGTATTTGATTTTACGTCTAACATCTGGCATTACGTGGGGAGCTAATATTTTTCTTATGGCCAACTTTGAGCTTCGCAACATGATAAATAGTAATAATTAATGTCGTGTGACGACGGCTTCCCGTCGAGTAGATCGTTCGCCTGATGCAAGTCTTTCGATTTGACGCCACTTCCGCGACTTGCGCGTCGATGGGGATGAAATGATAATTAGAACAACACAACACCCAGTCCCTGAGCGGAGAAAATCACCGACCCAGCGGGGAATCGAACCCGGGCCCTTAGGATTGACAGTCTGTCGCGCTGACCACTGAGCTACAGATTTATTGTGTGTGTTTTTTTAATCTCATTTTGTTCGCTTTTGTTCGTTGCATCTGTTCGGGGCGGACGTCTTAAGACGTCCGTTTAAGTTCGTTGCTCATCGATTAACTCAGTTTTTTTATTACAGAGGACAGCTAACCCTCTGACCGAACAAGCTGGGCTACCGTGCCGGTGGTACCGTGGGCGGACAACATGATAAGTGTTCTGCAATATATGTTAAAGACATAAAATCAAATTCCTGAAAATGACACAAAAGATCAAAACCTGGGTTGTACTCGAACAACCAATAAAGCAGTCAAATGGCGGTGTGATCCTTTAAAAAAACTGAAAAGGCTACCTAATACTATCTAGGGTCCTATATGCCAGCACTATCCAATACAGTGTCCCTACAACTAATAAAATTGTTTTCACAAATGGAAAAATCTTTTACATTAATAAAAAACAACGATAGGGCTGTAAACGTTATACACTTAAATAATCCAAATTGAATGGGACATTTATGTGACGTAAATCTGTATGGGAGTTGAAGGTATTTTCTCGGGCTCTTTTCAGTTCTCCTAAAATACTTAGAACATTACGATTTTTTTTCTCCCAGTGAAGTATTTGAAGATTGGTGGCATAGTCAGAAGCTGTGTGCCCCGTCTGCTGCAAGTGAGCACTCAAAGTTGACTTTTTACTGGAGTTAGCAGTATGATCCCTAAATCTTACATGAAAATTCTCCCCGTTTGGCGTATGCATTTTCAAGGGCAGCTGTCACAAGAAATCCTACACACCCCCGGAGATTTAAATAACTCCCTTTTTGATTCCTCTCTCTGTCTAAATTTTTGGCCGTTATTTTTTTTTTTGGGATAAAATAGGCTGGTGTTACACCCTTTGAGCCTGCTGTTTACCTAATCTCTTGTACATCTTTCCATAGTAAAGAAACTTATAGTAATTCATATGTTTCACAACATTATCGCGTAGAGCGATCAGGATAGTATACTCGCCATGTAATCTCTGTGCTGCATTTGAGGGAGATTCCTTTTTATTTTTTATAATGCTATTAATTTTATGGACGACATCTGCTTCATAGCCACTGGAGTTGGTTATGTACCTAATTATGCGTAACTCACTCTCAAAAGCTACGCTGAACAGTGGGACACTACGTGACTTATGCAGGACGGAGCGAAATGCTGCCACTTTATGTTACCATGAGTAGGTCGAAGAACTAGGAATTCCCATTGTCACGAAATTTACAAATCTAGGAACGGCAATGTTTCGTTCGCACTCCGTTCCATGATGCACTGGATATTCACATTTTGGTTATTGCGCTCCTGAAGAAAATCTTATAAATCGTGGTGCGACCCATTATCAGCAAGCAGAAGTCGTCAAAACAGCGACACCATAATAAGAAGTTACTGGAAAACTGACGTAGATCTTTATTAATACGGGACTCTAGGTCTGTCATGTAGATGTCCTAAGTACTAGGAGAGTGGTGAGCCCATAGCCAAACCCTGTCCTTGCACGTAATATCTATCTCCGTACCTAAAATAATTAAACTGTAGAAACCTTTCCAAAATCTCGAAAACGTCATCAATCTAGTTCTGTGGCCTGTCATGGAATTTCCCTCTCAGTTAAGCTGAGTGGTATGCCTAAAATTCTTATTTAAGTAATCTGCTAGCATTTTCTCAACCAAATAACCTAGTCCACTCTTTGTACTTATAATCAGACGAATAGGAAGCTTATTTTTGTAGACCTAGACCTTACCTATTTTATATGTCCGTTTCTTAGCGTGGCTAAATATCTGATAAGCTCTTTTATTTCTTTGTATACAGTGAAGCACCTGAAGATGCAAATTTAATTTGCGAAACCGCTCGTGTTCCCCATTGAAGAATTCCAACAGTCTTAGCGGTCTTGTTTATTGAAATCTTGCAAAAACGGCCCACACGTCGCACCAAATAGCAGAACGCTTGGATATAGGCTAAACTTTTTCAACACTTATAACACTTATAACAATGAAGCAAGAATAGCTTAGGAAAAAATGACCACTGACTATATTCACTTGGATTTATAGGTTTCAGAAATGAAATCTAAGATCTGATTGTTCTCAGCTTCGAAATTCATATTTCATTCCAGGCAAGTACCGGAAATAAAACCTAAAAATCGAAATACATTTGTTTATAAAATATAAAGGGTGGTCCACTGATCGTGACCGGTCCAAATATCGCACGAAATAAGCTTCAAACTAAAAAACTACAAAGAACGAAACTTGTCTAGCTTGAAGGGGGAAACCAGATGGCGCTATGGTTGGCCCGCTAGATGTCACTGCCATAGGTCAAACGGATTTCAACTGCGTTTTTTAAAATAGGAACCTCCATTTTTTTTACATATTCGTGTAGTACGTAAAGAAATATGAATGTTTTAGTTGGACCACTTTTTTCGCTTTCTGACAGATGACGCTGTAAAAGTCACAAATGTATAAGTGCGTGGTATCACGTAACATTCCGTCAGTGCGAACGGTATTTGCTTCGTGATACATTACCCTTGTTAAAATGAACCGTTTACCAATTTCGGAAAAGGTCTATATCGTGTTGATGATGGCTATTGTGATCAAAATGCCCAACACGCGTGTGCTATGTATGCTGCTCGGTATCCTGGACGACATCATCCAAGTGTCCGGACCGTTCGACGGATAGTTACGTTATTTAAGGAAACAGGTGTTCAGCCACATGTGAAACGTCAACCACGACCTGCAACAAATGATGATGCCCAAGTAGGTGTTTTAGCTGCTGTCACGGTTAATCCGTACATCAGTAGCAGACAAATTGCGCGAGAATCGGGAATCTCAAAAACGTTGAGAATTCTACATCAACATCGAGTTCACTCGTACAATGTTTCTATGCACCGGGAATTTCATGGCGACGACTTTGAACTCCGTGTACAGTTCTGTCACTGGGCACAAGAGAAATTACGGGAACATAATTTAATAAATTCCATCAGCTTTTGTGACTCTTGACGCAGCTTATTTGCGGCATGGAAGTAGCCAGTATATTAAGACTTCGTCACTATGAGAGTGAGATCGTAGAAAGAATAATAAAAGAACCAGGAGCTCAACTAAACATTTAGCTGTTGCCTTGTTGTAGAGAGTAAGCCTCCACGAATTTTAGAAAATTTTTGACATCCGTGAACTCTGCGGTCTAATGCAAGGAACGTGGGAGCAGTCTAACATACTGACTGCTACGTTGAACCAAGATGGATTACGAAACTATTTTTCCTAAATTTGCTGCCTTGGTTCATTCCGCGGTGCTACCACAACTATCAAAGTAAATATCAGGATGTCCATTTAAACCACCGGAAAATGGAGCGTTGCTTCTTTTTCTGTTGGTGCAATAGTAACTGAAGACAAACTAGCCATTTATGCCCGCTTCCACTGGGGTTCCAACGAAGACAGAACACTACTCTAGATAACACGCTTTCGCTTCCTTAGCAAACATAGAGTCTGTCCTGTTGCTGAACTAACCTTCTCTTTCGTTATGAAAACAGAACATGAAAAAGTGAAACTTGAGTATAAGCTATAAATGTATATAAATTTTGGATTAGATTTCAAACAAATGAAATACAGACCAAGGACATTCATGAACCCAGGGGAATGGGCAGAATTACGCACAAACTCGGGATTGATTGGGAATATAACCCAGATGCAACAATTTTGAATTCATAACACTTCATTACGATATTTTACATCAAATAAATAACTGTAACCAAAAAACATTGATTACAAAGGCTGTTCAGAGGGACACAAGAAGCCGCCAGACCCCACATTATGCCAACAGCGGCGGTCTCTCGTGTCATGAACACACTGAATGCACGTTGGTAAAGAAAATTTCTAAAACAAAAACGAGCATACAAGTAACTTCAAGAATAACGATTTCACAAGACCACAACCCACCACGGCCTCGGATTGTGAAACACAATGGCAGTAACTATGACTAAATTATTACAAAATATTTTTATAAAAATGAAGACTTTAAAATCTAAATTTAAAAAAATTCAAATGGCTCTGAGCGCTATGGGACTTAACTGCTGTGGTCATCAGTCCCCTAGAACTTAGAACTACTTAAATCTAACTTACCTAAGGACATCGCATACATCCATGCCCGAGGCAGGATTCGAACCTGCAACCGTAGCAGTCGCGCAGTACCTGACTGTAGCGCCTAGAACCGCTCTGCCATTCAGGCTGGCTAAATTTAAAAGAAATATACACAGCATCAGTTGGCAGCGTTGCTAAATTACTCAGCAGTTAACTTTCCTGGAAAGAAGGCAGCACTCTATAGCAATAGCCGTCTAGTAACAAAGCTAATGAGCCAATCATTGCAAATCTAAGTTAATTTAACAAGTGTGTGTTTCGATAAACTCTTCCTGCTTGAGATAATTGAATACTGCTTGAGGTACTTAAATGGAAATGACACAGAAGCTTTAAAAGGAGCTTTAAGAAACATACGAAAGCTAAAGCTTCTTTTTTTTAAAAAAAAAAAAAAAAGCGACAAATAAATTGACATACCAAATTCCAATAAGACTAATAAAGCTCAGTGCTGTTAGGAGTTGGTCAAAATACAATAAACAATTGACGCACAGGCAATGAACAATGCTTTGCAGGCTTGCAGATACTCACCCATATCACGCCGAAGCAAAGCTCAATTCTATTCAGCGACGCAGAACAACTTAGCACCTGCGAACAATGCCTTCCCAATGTGGCAGCGAGTGAAGGCGCTTAGGACTGAGTGTATCCAGTTTAGCGAGCTGCCGTAAGCGGCCGCCCAGTACGGTTGATACGATCAACGCACCCCGCTGCAGAGAGTAACTTTCTTCATGTCGAATGTCTCTCCATGCAAGCCCGTACGCGACGGCTTCACAACTCGTCCCAAAACCGCTCGGCTTCCACTGTTGTCTGCTACACATTTTAAAGTGTACTTCGACGCCACATCCCCTCGTAACTGATGTAAACTCAGCTTCGACGAAGCGCTGCAATCCGTTCGGCGGTAAACCGCCAATTCACTTGCCCGTTCACAACTCTCTCCAGAGGTCCGCGCTTTTCTCCTCCAAGTTCCGGCGATACACGCTCGCCACCCCGCGATGAGCAGTACATCGCTGGCCGAAAGAAAGACTCTCTCCAGTCGTCTGCGAATCGTCCCAACGTGAAACACTGTGACAGTAGGTTGTATATCATTACTAGCAGAAGTTTCATTTTATACTTCCGTAATATGTAACATAAAAGTTGACCAGTACATGTTATCAGTTGTTTTCCGAAGTAACTTTTTGTTACTTATATGGCTGAATCCAGAACAGTTAGTATTAACTAACTAGTGAAGTGTTCTGCTATTCGAATAGTGAACTTTTCGCACAGATCTCGTGGTCATAGGATGCTCTTTTCGTGACGACTTACAGGTAACGGTAAATCGCAAATATGTGTTTATGGATTCACAGTGATACGCTATTGACGACCACAGAAACGTCACACTGAATATTCACGAAGCATACCTTTTTTTGTGTCATCAGTCTTCTGACTGGTTTGATGCAACCAGCCACGAATGCCTCATACATACGTAATGCCTATGAATTTTAATTCGTGGCGGCATGTTCCGACTATGCAACTAAATGAAGGGCAGTTTGTTTATTTCCCTACGCGTTTCGCTTCTTTTATTTGGGAAGCATCTTCTGTAGCCTGTAATACATGTTTCTTTTTTATACTCACAGTAAATGTATCACATAGTAGTTACAACATGTTACTAAGTTACATTTTGTCATGAGAATCAAAAACAGGAGAAAAACATGACAAAATGTAACAAATTGTAACAACTACGCAATACATTTACACTGAAGAGCCAAAGACACTGGTACACCTACCTGATATCATGTAGGGCCCCCGCGACCACGATGTAAAGCTGGCGAAAAGACATTCCTAATAGAAAAAATTAAACAACACGAAAAGTTAGTAAAATTTATATAAGTAAAAGATCGATCTGGAAAGAGAGCGAAATTTGTGTAGTGGCCGAAATTGTCTGTTATGCCACTTTAAATTCAAATTTTATTACGTAGAATTTAGGGTATGCCGAACACAGAATTTTCCTTGTGAAACAATCGATTTCGAACAGACTGGTAGCAATCGATCTCAGATTTATAAGAAGAGCGTAGGCTTGAACAAGATTCTTTCACACCACATCATTTCCACGAGGCAACTGCTAGATATCCCCATGGGGTGGCAGTTTGTTACTGACAGCACACCCGAGATCAATATATGTTATTAACTATTCATGTTAACTGCTGATACAATCCTACTAATTGTTTTAAAGAAACATCTGTAAAATAACGCAGTCAAACACATTACAGTGTACAGAAGCACTTATCGAGTTTTAAGGTCAACAGTATTAATACAATAAACGTAAACGTCTTCAGAAATTTGGAATGTGCAAGAAAACTGTAATGTGATTTCAGATAAAATTTCAAATGTAAACACACCGTTGCTCGGGCACATGACGAATGCTGCATTACATCAGTGAACATTTGTGCTGTGCATATAAAAGAGAAAAGAATAAGCTACAAACTACAGAAAAAGTGCATGTAACTATTAGACATAAGAACACAATTCGGGAAACGTAGCTAAACGATTTATTTTGCACAGGGGAACTGCAGTGATCAAAATGTAGCCAACAAAAATAATGACGAAGATATAAAAGTATTACGTAAACTGAAAGTACGAAATGCTTCTTGGCATAAATCTATGAAAAAAGTGGTTCGTTTGTTAAATTAAGTTAATTAATTTTCGATAAAACGAATTTCATTGTCTGTAAATCTACTGACATTTTACACAGGGCTATTATTAGGAAGTAAGTTCGCAAATACTACATCAGACTTCGCTTACGACAAATCAGTTGGTTCCGGCTCACACTCAAACTTCGGTTCGAGTAAAACCACTAAATTCGCAAAAACATGTTGACTGGAAATGCCAAACGTTTTAAGCACCAAATCTCAAATTTCTTTTGAGAATCAATAACCGAGGTATGTGTTTTTGCACTTAAACTGAAAGTATTCTGAGGCAATAGAATTATGCTGCTCACGTCACCACTGGGAGAACTTATACAAATTAGAAATAATTTATTAAGAAAGTTGTGTGTGTCATACCAGTGAAATAACTGATTATAAGTGTCAAAAAGAAAGTTTTTGTTTTAAGTTCCATTAATACTGTGGCACTGTTTTTTTTGTGATAATATAAATAGAGAAATACAGCAGTAATGTTTTAACTAGAACTGCAGTCAGCAAAAACTATTTTTCATATCTCCTTAATTCTTTACAGCGTAATTAAATTAATAAAAATTTCAATAGTGACTTCTGTTTCTTACACTAGTCGCTTCTTGGCATCAGGTGTTACAAAGTGCATAGTACACTTGCCTGCAGGGTTCAAGAAATGTCAACGTAAACAGACCTTTATGTTCTGCAGCTACTGAACATGCCTGGTCTTTCACATTAAGTACGGCATGGCTTCCATAAGCCACGGTCTTTCCTCTTTTGAATGCACTGTTTCTTCATTCTTCTGTTTCAGAAAATGCATTTTTTAATAGCTGTTTGAGATGGTTGCGTAACACACTGTGATCATACTACATTTGGAGATTTTACACGTCTGTATTGACGTCTTAGTAGTACGTTTATAATCAAAGAAGTCAGTTGTAGGTAGTGGAATTACATGGAATGCGATCATACCCTTAGCCGACTCGACTTTTTGTAGATCGTGTGGAATCACAGTCTTGTCTGCCTTTCCTTTTCTCTATAATTGCAAAAATCTCTGTCGCAGCTCATAAAGCTGTACTCGCTCATCGGAAGATTGTGTTGTCTTGAAACCATCCCAGACCAAACGGGAGACGTAGGTGCATGGCACTTCGGACTCCGGAGGTGAGCGCTGCATGGCACAAAGATGATGGGCCTTCTAGTAATGATAGCATAAAACATTTTCTCCATCTACATCTACATACTTACTCTGCAATTCACAATTAAGTGCCTGGCAGAGGGTTCAGCGAACTATTTTCATACTACTTCTCTACCATTCCACTTTCGAATGGCGTGTGGGAAAAAATCTTCCTGTTTGAGCTCTGAGTGCTCTTATTTTATTATGATGATCGTTTCTAGGTGGGTGTCAACAAAATATTTACGCAAACGGAAGAGAAAGTTGGTGACTGAAATTTCCTAACCAGATCTCGCCGCAAAGAAAACCGCCTTTGTCTCAGTGATTGCCACCCCAGCTCGCATATCATATCAGTGACACTCTCACCCCTATTGCGCGATAACACGAAACGAGCTGCCCTTCTTTGCACTTTTTCGATGTTCTCCGTCAATCCTATCTGGTAAGAATCCCACACCGCGCAACAATATTCCAGCAGAGCACGGACAAGTGTAATGTAGGCTGTCTCTTTGGTGGGTTTATCGCATCTTCTAAGTTTTCTGCCAACAAAGTGCTGTCTTTGTTTCGCCTTCCCCACAATATTATCTATGTGGTCTTTCCAATTTAAGTTGCTCGTAATTGTAATTCCTACATATTTAGTCGAATTGATGGCCCTTAGATTTGTGCAATTACCGAAAATTTATCGGATTTACTTCAGTACCCATGTGGATGACCTCGCACTGTTCTTTGTGTAAGCCCAATTGCCACTTTTCGCACCATACAGAAATTCTCTCTAGATCATTTTGTAATTGGAATTGATCGTGTGATAATTTTACTAGACGGTACATTACATCGTCATCTGCAAACAAGCTAAGGGGGCTGCTTAGATTATCCCCTAGATCATTTATGTAAATCAGAACAGCAGAGGGCCTATGACACTACCTTGCGGAACGCCAGATATCACTTCTGTTCTCCCCCATGATCTACCGTCTATCACTACGAACTATGACCTCTCTGAGAGGAAATCACGAATCCAGTCACACAACTAAGACGATACTCCATACGCAGGCAATTTGATTAATAGCCTCTTGTGAGGAACGGTATCAAAAGCCTTCTGAAAATCTAGGAATATGGAATCGATCTGACGTCCCTTGTCGACAGTACTCATTACTTCACGGGAATAAAGAGCTAGCTGCGTTGCACAAGAAAGATATTTTCTGAATCCGTGTTGGTTATGTATCAGTAAAACATTTTCTTCAAGATGATTCATAATGATCGAGTACAGTATACGCTCCAAAATCCTACTGCAAATTGAGGTCAGTAATATGGGTCTGTAATTCAATGGGTTACTCCTATTTCCTTTCTTGAATATTGGTGTGACCTGTGCTACTTTCCAGTCTTTAGGAACAGACCTTTCGTCAAGTGAGGTGTTGTATATGACTGCATACTCTGAAAGAAACCTAATTGGTATACCATCAGAACCGAAAGACTTGCCTTTCTTAAGTGATTTGTTTCGCAACACCTAAGATATCTGCTTTTATGTCACTCATGCTAAAAGCTGTCCTGGTTTGGAATTCTGGAATATTTACATCGTCTTCTTTCGTGAAGTAATTACGGAAAACTGTATTTAGTAACCATCATCGGTAACATTTCCATCGCTATTGCGCAGTGGCAGTATTGACTGTTTTTTGCCCCTGGTGCACTTTACATACGACCAGAATACCTCTGGGTTTTCTGCCATATTTGAGACAATGTTTCATTGTGTAAACTATTAAGAAAAATGGTTCAAATGGCTCTGAGCACTATGCGACTTAACTTCTGAGGTCATCAGTCCCCTACAACTTACAACTACTTAAACCTAACTAACCTAAGGACATCACACACTTCCATGACCGAGGCAGTATTCGAACCTGCGACCGTAGCGGTCGCGCGACTCCAGACTGTAGCGGCTAGAACCGCACGGCCACCCCGGTCGACAACTAGTAAAAGCACCTCCCATTGACGTCCGCACTAAATTTCGAGCTTCCGTGAAACTTAGCCAGTCTTGGGGATTTTGCATTCTTCTGAATTTGGCATGCATTTTTCGTTGCTTCTGCAACAGTGGTCTAACATGTTTTGTGTACCATGGTGGATCAGTCCCATCTCTTATTAAATTATGCGGAATGAATCTATGTATTGCTGTCGATACTGGGTGTATCTTTGAATTTGAGCCATGTCTGGCCTACACTTACATAATTAGCTGGAAGGAATGGAGACTCTCTCTTAAGAAGGTATCAAGCGAATTTTTATCTGCTGTTTTAAACAGATATATTTTGCATGATCTGACACTTGAAGGAAGTCTAGTAATATGCATCAGAGTTCCGAGAACACAGTAGGACTGAAAACGTGTTTTGTGAAAAAAATGGCACTTAAAACTATTAACATTTTCACCCTTTAGTTGTCTGACCATTCCATTTTTATCAGAAATGAAATTCACCATTCAGCGGTAAGATAATACGTGTCGAGGTGTTCGGAGGATGAAATGCGTTCAGATGCGAATGCGGCAGCTGGCTCTGTGAGTGGAACGCGCTGCGCCGAAGCCGCCTCCGCCTGTCGGCTTGGCTCCCTAAAGCCCCCCACCCAGCTCACAGGTAAAGCCGATCTGCTGAGCCGGCGGCATCGCCAGCAAGGCGACACTCACGTACTAGCACAGACGAGCAACACGACACCGACCCACACGACACACACTCCTAGCATAATTTGGAGTCCGCGAACGGTTCTGTAACGTGTATACCTCAGATTTTCTTATAGCAATGTGAAAAGGAATGAAACGTTATAAATCTTGCTTGTGATGTGCGTGGCAGATGGTTCTTCCCGTTGTACCACTTTTTAGGACTCTTCCCCGTTCCTTTCTCATATGGTGGGCAGGAATATAAATCTCTTAAATGCTTCTGTGCTCGCTGTAATTAGTATAAAGTAGCTCTCTTGAAATTCGGACAGGAGAAATGAACTATAATAACTTCGGTGTTTCAGTATAATTGCAGTAGTCAGTTTTCCAGGTGGTGTCCAGAAAGATAGTAGGACACTGACCGATAACATATTTACAGACAATGCTCTGACTAAAATAACTGATGTGCACCCAATTGCCAATGGACTATCTGATCATGATGCACAGTTAATGGAAATAAACACTGTGGAAACTTACTGGAGGTACGTTCATACAAAGCAGTGAGGCTTATTAATTAAAAGTGGAAAGAATGGTTTAAAAGTAAGTTACGAAAGCTGGTATATATGAGCTACATGTAGAAATAGATATTCATGTCAAATTCAGTTTGTTCTACGTTAAATTTGTGTCAGTATTTGGCAGTTGCTTTCCTAAAACAATTATCCGGAAGATCCACTAAAAAACAAATAAGCCACGGTATTCTCTTCGTATAACTGCTAATCTTGAAAGAAATCAAAGTTACCTCCTTAAATAGTTCGCATACGTTCATTCGCTGCCTTCTGGAATAATTTTCTGGGTAACTCATCACTTAGAAAGTATTGCTGAGCTGTCGCAATACATACATTCGCTGAAGAAATTGCTCATAAATAATCCACCATAATTTGAGAAGAATGGTGATGTCCGTGCCCCCCCCCCCCTCCCACGCTAGCTGGAAATATTCCGTTTTAGCACCTATTATTATAGCTGTCATGGCTCAGAAAGGACTTTAACGTGCAGTGAGAAAAACGTTTTATGATTTGCGCAATAACATAAAATGTCTGACGGATAGCAAAGCAAGTTGTAACTTAAAACCTTTTCCCCCAGATAACTCCGTCCATTTCATTGACCAACATCTACTTAAAAACTGGCAGCTAGTAAAAATACTGCTTTTTAAATAGAGTTGCATGAGTAGGACTAAAATAGAGTGTTCATTAATGTTAACACTAATCTCGTATATATATATCCTGCAAACTAATCAGTTCTGCATGATTTCGATAAAAGAATTGTTCAAATGATCTATGGAACGTATAGACTAGTTAGTCTAATGTTTGCTGCTGCTACTACGACTACTACTACTACTGCCACTATAATCTCCGCCACCACGTGACCGTTTCTGGAAGATTGAACCCTGATCCAGCTTTCCGAAATTGGATGAAATCTCGAAGTAACTATATGAATACCACGTTTTTGTAGCACACTCAAAAGTATAAAATAATTTCTTAGCCCTACTTAGCTTCCCAACCCCACATAGAGAGTCCTGAATATTTGTAACTGTGAATGAATTCTTAATAGTCATGAAAATACCTGCAAGATTCAAAACAAAAACAAGGAGCGCATGCAATACGCTGTGTGGTTATAGTTAAACTTTCTCTACTTGAGCCAGCGTAGATGGAAAACTGTGTACCATATGTGAACTCAACTTTATTTGTATGACGTTCAGACTGTGCGCTGCAGAATTTGCGTTGTTATTAGTGCTAGTGTCATGACTTGCCGTTAGGCGTCGTTACCGGTACGGCGACCTAGGGCTGAAATACAAGCATCAGTGTGCATTACAGTTGCAGGTGGTCAGCATGGGTCTGCGTAAGGTGAGCAGGGCTTTACTCGGAAAGTGGTTTTATCAAAGGAACAGCAACAAAGCTGCTGCAATTGGCGAGTATCGACGCATTAAAGGAATACGGAGAGGCCATCTTTCGTGACCGTGCTTGAAGAATGTCGTGCTGTTTGAGGCTTTCCCGGCGGTGCATCTGCTTGATAGGTTCCCGGGAATTACGCCGGATAATATTGTAAAAACCGCACAGTATTTCAGCGAGACAACTGTCCGCCATCTTCAGTTGTCTCGCTGAAATATTGTGCGGTTTTTACAATATTATCCGGCGTAATTCCCGGGAACCTATCTTGAAGAATGTCATTCGAAAGTTCGATTTGACTGGCGTTACTCGTGATACGTCTAGATGCGACTCTGACAGCTGACACGTACGTAAGCGTCCTGTTTGATCACCTGCATCCATTCATATCCATTGCGCATTCCGACGGACTTGGCCAATTCCAGCAGGACAATGCGACACCCCACACGTCCAGAATTGATACAGAGTGGCTCCAGGAACACACTTCTGAGTTTAAACACTTCCTCTGGGCACGAAACTCCCCACACATGAACTTTATTGAGCATATCTGGTATGTCTTGCAACGTGCTGTTCAGAAGAGATCTCCACTCGCTCGTACTCTTACGGATTTAAGGGCATCGGTGCAGGATTCATGGTGTCACTTCCCTGCAGCAGTTCTTCAGACATTAGTCGAGTCCATGCGGCATGTGCTGCGACACTTCCTCGTGCTCGAGGCGGCCTCACACGATATTAGGCAGACGTCCCAGCTTCTTTGGCTCTTCAGTGTTAATTTGCTGAAACTAATAATAAAGATAAGTGTCAAGTGCGATCTGGGCAATAAACCTTCTGTTTTGGAAGCTTTTCTACAGTTATATATTTCATGAGCCCCAGGGCTTTAGTTACAAATCTTCCAAGTATTTTCATTCCTATTGAATCAATGCTAAAAGGACAGGACACTGTGAGGTAGCTACTTTTGTCTACATGCCAGTAGAGGCCATTGCTTTACTGTTGTAGAGCGCAACTTCCTTCCCTGCCAACTGGAGCCTGCGATCCTTGTATTGTATTGTATTGTATGTTAACCGGGGACCCCACGACGACTACCGCAGTCCACTTCACCCCCCGCCGTCCCACACCGAACCCAGGGTTATTGTGCGGTTCGGCCCCCGGTAGACCCCCCCCCCAGGGAACGTCTCACACCAGACGAGTGTAACGCCTATGTTTGCGTGGTAGAGTAATGGTGGTGTACGCGTACGTGGAGAACTTGTTTGCGCAGCAATCGCCGACATAGTGTAGCTGAGGCGGAATAAGGGGATGCTACGGTCGCAGGTTCGAATCCTGCCTCGGGCATGGATGTGTGTGATGTCCTTAGGTTAGTTAGGTTTAAGTAGTTCTAAGTTCTAGGGGACTAATGACCACAGCAGTTGAGTCCCATAGTGCTCAGAGCCATTTGAACCATTTTTGGAATAAGGGGAACCAGCCCGCATTCGCCGAGGCAGATGGAAAACCGCCTAAAAGTCATCAACAGACTGGCCGGTTCACCGGACCTCGACACAAATCCGACTGGCGGATTCGTGCCGGGGACCAGGCGCTCCTTCCCGCCTTGAAAGCCGTGCGTTAGACAGCACGGCCAACCGGCCGTGCTTTGCGATCCTTGCAACGCTCCTACGACGATCCTCGACCGTGTTGTTGCAGGAACGAGCGGCAGCCGGCAGACTACTCGTCCGCCCTACGTGAGTTCCGGCGGCGGCGGCGGCGGCACCAGCGGTGGTGGTAGCGGCGTCGGCGGCGGGGGTGGAGGCGGAGGAGGCGGCGGGAGCGGCGTGGGCGGCGTGGTGTACGAGGAGCCGCGCCCTGTGCGACCGTCCACCGGCGCGGACCCGCTCAACAACGAGGGCGGCCGCTACACCACGCCGCGCAGGCCCACAGACCCGTACGGCAACCGGCGCCCAGTAGAGCCCGACCCGTGAGTCGCTCGCCCACTTACGTCCGTTTTACACTACCCTTAGCTGCATACAGGCGTTGATATAACTCAACGGAGACAGTTCAAAATGTGTACCTCGACTGGGACTCGAACCTGGGACCTCCTGCTTACATGGTGGACGCTCTATCCATCTTTTTTTTTTTTTTTGTATCGTCAGGTTTGGTCGTTGCGGACGTCACATGACATCCGTTAAAGTTCGTTTGTTGATCCTTCCACTCAGTTTTTTTTATCACAGAGGCCAACCAGCAACAGTCAGAGCCACCGAGGTCACAGAGGATAGTCCGACTGCAGGGACTTACCTCCGGCACGTCTCCCGTGAGACCCACATTCGCAACTTACTGTCCCTCACTATATTCATAGTGCCCCAGCCCATCATACTCATTACTCGCGGCTTTACCGCCCGTTCCCGTAAGAGTTCGGGCACTGTTCGTGCATCCGCACAGAAGGAGATGGTCAAATGGCCGGTGAGCCTTAACTATATATACCGGGTGATCGAAAAGTCAGTATAAATTTGAAAACTGAATCAATCTCCTAATAATGTAGATAGAGAGGTACAAATTGACACACGTGCTTGGAATGACATGGGGTTTTATTAGGACAAAAAAAGCACCCCATATTGCTAGACGCGTGAAAGATCTCTTGTGCGTGTCATTTGGTGATTATAGTGTGCTCAGCCGCCACTTTCGTGATGCTTGGCCTCCGAGATCCCCAGACCTCATTCCGTGCGATTATTGGAGTCGCAAGTGTATCGTGATCGACCGACCACTCTAGGAATGCTGAAAGACAACATCCGACGCCAATGCCTCACCATAACTCCGGACATGCTTTACAGTGCTATTCACAACATTATTCCTCGTCTACAGCTATTGTTGAGGAATGATGGTGGATATATTGAGCATTTCCTGTAAAGAATTCTTTGCTTTGTCTTACTTTGTTATGCTAATTATTGCTATTCTGATCAGATGAAGCGCCATCTGGCGGACATTTTTTCAACGTTTGTATTTCTTTGGTTCTAATAAAACCCCATGTCATTCCAAGCATGTGTGTCAATTTGTACCTCTCTATCTACATTATTCCATGCTTTATTCAGTTTTCAAATTTATACTGACTTTTTGATCACAGATGGTATCTGTTCTTACGGAAATGTCCGACAATAAGTTACGTGACAATAAGTTGTGAATGTGGGTCTCACGGGAGGCGTACCAGAGGTGTCACAGTAGTGGCACTATCCTCCGTGTCCTCGATGGTTGAGATGGATGGAGCTATTAATGTAAGTAATGAAAATTTGGGAATACATTGCAAGATTACGAGTTAATTTAAGAGAGAGATAGACCATTGCAAGTATAAAATTCTGGTACATCAGTAAACAGTGTAACCGCCAGAATGTTGAATGCAAGCATCCAACCGTGCATCCATTGTGTTGTACAGATGTCGGATGTCTGTCTGTACAATTGACTCCCGTACCTGTTGAACTTGGTCGGTATATAAAGGGACGTTTAATGCTGTTTCTGGATGACGCTGCAGTTCTCGTCCGATCATGTCCCGTATTTGCTCGACTGGAGATAGATCTGGTGATGAAGCATCCCAAGGCAACACGTGACATTCTTTAAGGCATGTTGCGTTACGACAGCGGAATGTGGGCGAGCGTTATCATGCTGGAAAACATTCCCTGGAATGTGTCCTCGGAGTCTTTCCCGACGGCATACATGAACGAAACGTTCTCGGTTTTCAAGCCGCGTCAATTCGAAAAAAAGTCCTCGAGCTTTCGATAACCATCGTCGTCAGCAGTTCACTCACTGACTGCCTGGGCTGCTACGGTTTCTCTCTTATATAGGCATGATGACATCATCAGCAGTCAATCAGATAGACCCAACGTAGCGCGCGCGCGTAAGTCGACCCGGCAGCTAGCGGAGCTATTGCCCGTGGCAGCACCAGTGACGTGAGGTGGCGCCAGGGGCAGGCGCCACTTTAGGAACTGCCGCTCCCGCATCTGTCGATGTCCAACGCCCGCCCCCATGCCCTGCTGAGTGTCTACCCCTGAGCACTATTGAAATTGTTTTTTAAACGTATCTCGGCCGCTTCCTTTATCACTGAGTCCCAATATGTTGATGCGTGACCCAACACTTTTTTATTTTCGAACTGTATTTTACGTCCGTTTTCTACGCAGTGCTCCGCTATGGCCGACTTTTCAAGCTCCCTTTGTTTTATATGGTGCTTGTGCTCAGTACAACCTCCGCAACCGTGTGAATTGTTTGTCCGATACACATGCTGCCACATTCACAGGGTACACCATACACGCAGGACACTCGAAGAGCAATGTCGTCTTTAACAGGGCGCAACATATCTCGTATCTTGGGGGCGGGCCAAAACACTGGTGTTGGACATCGAAAGAAAGCAAAGACAGATGCGCGACGCGGGAGCGCCAGTTTCAAACGTGGCGCCTGCCCCTGGCGCCACCTGACGTCACCGGTGCTGCCACAGGCAATAGCTCCGCTAGCTGCCCGCGTCGACTTACGCGCGCGAGCGCGCCACTTTGGGTCTATCTGATTGGCTGCTGATGATGTCATCATAACTACACAAGCGGGAAACCGTAGCAGCCCCGGCGGTCACTAAACTTCTGGCGACGATGGCAGAGATGGTCATTGAAAGCTCGAGGATTTCATTCGAAATGACGTAGCCAATCAGATTAGAGGGCCGATTAAACGTTTTACAACAGTGACGTCAGACATCGATTGTAATAAATAGAACCACGTATCCCCATGTAAAAACCAGTCGTGCCCTGAGGAAGGCCGTTACAATTCGCACGAAACGTCGGTTTTAGTTTATTATTGTTGTTAGTTTTTAGCAATGAAGCGGCATAATACCCAAAAGAATTTTAATCACTGTTACACTTCCTCTTGCAAGTGACGCGAAATTTGAATAGACGTCTTTCGTGTTTGTCGCACAAATCCTTGGTATTGCGATTTTTTGTTCCTTTTTGCCTGCAGTGAAGAATACAGTAATACTCCGACTAACATTTCACGTAAATCCGGAGTGAAGCGATTCCTCTGTTTGAGACCCGCATACGTCCTCACCTCCCACTCCGCCCACATGGTGTTCGGTTAACGACGGGTTCGGACGTGCTTCGTACAGAATTGTTTTTTCCACGGAGCTGGCTTGATTGATATATTCTAACTATGTCGTCCAAAACTAACCACAACTGAATCATTTGCATCAAAGAAGAAACAAAAACTGATACTTCCTGGCAGATTAAAACTGTGTGCCGGAGCGAGACTCGGGACCTTTGCCTTTCGGGGGCAAGTGCTCTACCAACTGAGCGACCCAGGACGACTCACGTCCCGTCCTCACAGCTTTACGTCTGCCAGTACCTCGTGTCCTACCTTCCAAAACCGAGCGAGGTGGCGCACTGGTTAGACACTGGACTCGCATTCGGAAGGACGATGGTTCAATCCCTCGTCCGTCCATCCTGATTTAGGTTTTCCGTGATTTCCCTAAATCACTCTAGGCAAATTCCTGGATCGTTCCTCTGAAAGGGCACGGCCGACTTCCTTCCCCACCCTTCCCTAATCCGATGAGACCGATGACCATGCTGTCTGGTCTCCTTCCCCAAACCAACCAACCAACCTACCTTCCAAACTTCACAGAAGGGCTCTAGCGAACCTTGCAGAACTATCACTCCTGGAAGAGACGAGGTACTGGCGGAATTAAAGCTGTGAGGACGGGGTGTGAGTCGTGCTTGGGTAGCTCAGTTGGTAGAACACTTGCCCCCGAAAGGCAAAGGTTCCGAGTTCGAGTCTCGGTCAGGCACACAGTTTTAATCTGTCAGGAAGTTTCATATCAGTGCACACTCCGCTGTAGAGTGAAAATTTCATTCGAGAAACAAAATCGTTATCGTTGGAATGCAAAAGCAATAATTTTTGCCGAACCTGGACTCAAAACCGGATTTACGCGACCGATCACCTTAAGCGCTCTGCGCGAAACATAACCAGACCCAAACTTTCGTATGTCGTCGTCCCTCCGTCACAACCTGTACTCCTTCACGCATTTTGTAACTCCTTTATGGGAGAGGACATTTTAATTGAAAGTCGCTGCCCGGTATCGGAGGATAAATACGATATTGCAGAGTTAGTGTGTTGTTAAGAAGAACAATGCTACTTTGCTTCTTAACAACACAGGCACTGCAGTATCTTTAATACTTTCAAAGATTTTGATGGAAAAATTAAAATTTGTAATTGGTAAAGACGTTTTCTCTACTGGAATCAACAGCCACAACAACAAAAAAAGGTAATTAAAAAAATCTCGAAGCTGTGGAAAGAGCTCGATCTTAGAATTGAAGTAAGATTCGTAAACGACGTGGCACTACCGGTTAGATGGATACAGTGTTAAAATAACGGCGAGATAATCAAGAGTAAGAGTGAAAAATTGTCCTGTTGATCAGAACACGATGTGCTCTGAAGTTAAGCTGCTATCTGAGATGTAGAATGAACATGCTGGAAACGCGGGCAAAGATTAATGTTTAACGCTAGTAACGGTTGGTTTGGCCTATTCAAAAATCGTTGTAATTGACATAGTATCGCAGAAAGTGGAGAGGCGGCAAGTACTGCTAGAGAGAAATTGAAGGCAGTGATACAAGAAGGAGGATATACGAGCCAAACGACATTAAACATAGGTGAAACTGGTCTGCTCTGAAATAAAATGCCATAAAGAACTTCGGTTTTTCGTGAAGAGAGACCTTTTCTAGGTTTTAAAGCCGCCAAAAATCGATTGATAGTGATGACTGACACGAATGCTACAGGTGATTGCAGATTAGAACTTCTCTTAGTTTACCGCTCACCAAGCCAAGAGCTTCGGAAAAAGAATCTAAGATTGGACAGCCCGTGATTTGGAAGTCTAATGATAGAGCTTCTCTTTTTGAGGACTGGTTTGATCATCACTTCATACCTGAAATCGAACGTTATTGCCAACAAATACAAGTTAAACTGAAGTTATTAATCGACAAAGCATCAGGTCATCCTCGATTTATACAAATTAATTTTGATCCAAGTGAGAATGTTGTATTTTTGCCACCGAAAACAACCAGCTTGCTTCAACCGATGGACCAACTAGTCATTAAAATGTTTAAAGCTTATTACACAAGGCGATCGTATGCACACCTACATGAAGCTATGAGGCAAAACAACGAGCTCTCCGTTAAATACTTTTGGAAGCAGTTCAATGTTTCAGAAGCTGTGAGAATTACTGAACAGTCTTGGAATGAAATTACACAAATCCGGAAAAAAACTGTGTCCTTTTTCGCCACTGAAACCCAGGGGGGAATCAGCACCATATTGTGATAGAATTGGTAACGTGATTGCAGAAGTCGTCGATCTTAACAAACAACTTAGACGTGCATGTTGATGACGTTCAAGAACTCCAAGATTTACACAGTCAGGAGCTGACGATTGATGAACTTATAGAAGTGCGTAAGCAAAAGCAAAACATTGAACAACCTGATTCCTTAGACCTGCTTCAATCAGAAGATCAAATGACGGTTACCAAATTGACTTCAGGCCTCAGTGTGATTGAAAAAGGATAACAAATTTAGAAAAAATAGACACCAACGAAATTCGCATTTCTGCTACAGAACGGGGAATAAAAAAAATTGATTAGCGTCCTACGACGAAATTCTGCGTGAGAAGAAAAAAAAGTGGTTCTTCAGACGACATTTCTAGATTTTATGAAGGCTTCGATGTAACAATAATTGCGGTTTACATGTTGAAATGCGTGACACTGTACTGGTGTGTAATTCGTTGCATTGTTGAACATATTATTAAACATTTTTCTTCAACTTACATTGTTTTCTTTAGTCTCTGGTCCCTATTGAACATATTTTGTATGTTTTTATGTGTAAGAATGGACCCCAACCTAACGAGAATTCGGCTTACACGGTTATCGCTAGGCCCCACCTACTGTGTAAGTCCGGAGTATTACTGCACTCGCTGTGGGCGAGTGCCACGTGCTTGCGCGTAAATCAGCCTCAGACCACGTCGTGAGTGGCTCTGTGGTGTCAATTATCAACTGACTGCGTCGAGAGTGGAGTTTTAAAATCTTAATACGTTGGCATCCGTGCTCAGATTTGTTTCTCGCTGTGGAGCGTGCGCGCATATTCACGCTTTACCTCAACCGCCGGTTCTGCTTTTTCTGTTTCTCGCCATCAGGTGATCGTATATAAACGCCACAGGCGAAGATATTGGCCTATTCTGAAAGTGGAATAGGCCCATTCTTTTAAAACGACGAGAAATGACAGAAAATAATTTTACACTAAATTAATCAAGAATTGTGTCATACCACAGGTGTTCAGCAAGCTCTTTACGAGGGCTGTCCAGAAAGTAAGTTCTGATTGGTCGCTAAATGGAAACCACAGAAAATCAGAAACATTTTATTTGCAAGAGTTAGCTACACTTTCCAGATACTTCTCTACATAGTCGCCGCTCGGACTTAGACATTTTTCGGAGCGTTATACCAAATTTCCAACACCGTCGTCATAGAAGGCAGCCGCCTGTGCTTTCCGATAATTCTCTACGCTAGTCTAAAGCGCATAGCCTGCACCCAAGTGTTGTCTTCGTATCCAGCGTTTAATGTGAACAGCGATGATACTCAGGACGAGCCAATTAGGGCTGTGTTGTGGGTGATCGAACACTTCCCATAGAAAAGGCTGCGGTAGCGTCGTCACTACCCCTGCAGAGTGCGGCTGAGAATTGCCACGAAGAAAGAAATGCGTGGCAGTTGTGTTAGGTGGGCTGCATTCATTAAGGCGACGCCTCGCAGCGGGCCCTCCTACTTGGCGGGAGACATCGTTGTTTTAGGCACCACCACTCGCTCACAGTGCGCTCACAACTGAAAAGAGTGTCTTGTTGCTATCGACGGTCATACTAGAGACACTATCCGACACTTCTGTGCAAAGCTTCATCGGGTTTTCACTGTGGTGTACATTTCGCAACCGATCGGAACTTATTTTCTGGACAAGCCTCGTATTTAAGGGCCACACGGAACTGTATTCACAGGTGTTCGTTGCGCCTAGCTGATACGTAATACGTCGTACGGTAGTGTATTGCTGGTAGCATAATTGGTAGAGTTGAGCGTAAGCCAGCGGTGGTGCGCGCCGCCCGATTGGAGGGTCCAGCGTGAGCTACCGGTGGTAGACGCCTGTGTGAACGGGTTAAGAACCCGCAGTGTTGCCTACCGCACCTATGCACAAACAGGAGACTAGTGTGTGGTATGCTATCGTCGACCTATTATCCTCTAGCTCACTAATATAATAGAAATGTGCCAGCATCATCCTCTCGCAGTTCTTTAACGAATCGAATTCAAATTGATAACACAGCTTCAAACATCTGATTAAAAAGTATTTAACGTGTTCAGTATTTTACGTTAAACATCTGAAACCTTAAATGAAACAACAAGTTCACTGTTACCAGTCACCGTTTTATTTATTTCCACGACGCGTTTCGAAGGTTTAAACCTCCATCATCGGGTGGATTTACATTAGTAAGAATTACATTTGTGTGTGTGAGTGTGTGTTGTGTTACTTACTAATGTAAATCCAAGCGATGATGGAGGTTTAAACCTTCGAAACGCGTCGTGGAAATAAATAAAACGGTGACTGGTAACAGTGAAGTTGTTGTTTCATTTAATGTCAGTAACAGTCACGGTAAAGCCTAAGCTAAAAATGTTCGCATTTAAAGTTAATCTGAAACCTTTATGCTAACAGGCGCAGAGCTGTAATTATATTGGTTTTATTAGCGAAGATTTATTATTTTTCCTTTCATTATTTTGTGGGGAGAATGTGTAATGCACCTTGCAGATTAGATTGACACCTCGTGTAGCAGCGGACAGATTAGAAACAATCCACCTTTCCAATCCTGGTATACCCAGTCCAATTGACAACGAACAATGGATGGTACACTGCTCTGCATAAGATCAGTTACGATTTGTTAGACGAGCCACTTTCGTAATATCCTGGCCCAAAGTGAACTGTGGTTATTTCGTTTACGACGAAGAATTCACCAACGACATAACTAATGACTGATCTCCGGAGGAAGACTGCCACTGACAGAGACAATACCAATCTGAACCTTGACACGATACTAATTTCGGGCTAGATGGCCGATGTTAGATATCGTAGTTGAAGAAGTTTTAGGGTTACGCATCTGACTTAAATTAACGAGAAGAATTCCAGAGTTCTTACGATATCCGACACCTATGAGACTAGTTTGGCAGGCATTAAATAAATGCAACAACGCTGAAACGTGAGTACGCTTTCCTCACTAGCATGCAGCTTTTCGTAGTCTAGAAAATAACAGCTCACGTCGACAAGTAGACAACACGCATCAACGTCACTCTCTGAGTATTATGATAGAACACTTGCTAATAGCAATCGACTGATATGAAATTAACCAACAGCTCTATTCACTTCAAGAAAAAAGCCATCCGTCAACACAGTAACAATGACGTAAAGTATAATCAATATTAGCAACAGCATTAATTAATATTCTATTATCTAGTTCTGCTGAGCTTTAGTATGAACCACTAGCATTACCAAACGTTTACTACTGGTGATAACAAAATCTAACTTTCACTGTAGCTGATTCCACCACTATGCTGTCGTCTGCTTAAACTTAGTTGTAGGATATGCTTTCGCACAGATAAAACAAAGACGTCCTTCTAGTACGGAACCAAATTGACGAACACCAACAGAGGGCTACGCCGGCTCAACGTGAACATACACAACCTTGTTTAATAATCCTACAGGCGTATTATACTTTCATGATAAGAAGCGACAAGATGATAGGACATCTGTTAAGACATGAGGGAATGACTTCAATGGTACTAGAGGGAGCTGTAGAGAGCAAAAACTGTAGAGGAAGACAGAGGTTGGAATAAATCCAGCAAATAATTGAGGAGCTAGGTTGCCAGTGGTACATAGTTTGGTACAGGAGAAGAATTCGTGGCGAGTGGCATCAAACGAGTCAGAAAACTGATGAGAAAGAAAGAAACGAAAGCTCGATTCTAGATAATCCACAAAAAAAGATGAAGATGTACACACTACGAAACATAACAAAGATTACAGATAGACAAATAAATAAAGAAATTGTAACGACGCAGTATTGCTGGATTTGCTGTCAATCGTAGATGTCAAAACTACAACAGTAATGCCAACAGCAGCAACCGTAAGTAAAGTAAATGAATAACAAATAAATGATATGGCTGCAACTGCACTTCCTTAGACATCAAAAGACAGCGACAGCACCACGATGCAGTATGGATGTAAGTATCGCCAAACAATCAAACAATTGTTATTGTTATTTGCAACTGTTAGCAAATATTATTTGCATGCAGATAGCGTTAAGTTAGCCGTAGAGCTGAAATACTCCTTTTTGCTACCGCATGACGTACAGCAATAAAACATCATCCATCATTTTGATTTCCAGCTATTTGTATTGGCCATGTTTGCAGTTAAAATTGTTGGATGTGAGGTCCGCCAGTTATGCAAAACACCGTTTTTCTCAGTATGTGAAATGTTTCGGCACCACTGTGCCATCATTTATTCTGAAATGTGAACATTTTTGTTAAATGATTATAAAATTATGTGCATCTTTCGTTCAAACAACAAATCGTTTCTTTTTGTAAATACCTTTACATTTGGTGTGCATGAATTTTCTGGATCACTTGTGTGTAAATTACTACAGGTAGCTTGTCATCTGCAACCAACCGATGTTGAAAATGGCGCAAATGGCTCTGAGCACTATGGGAATTAACATCTGAGGTTATCAGTTCCCTAGAACTTAGAACTACTTAACCCTAGGACGCCTAAGGGAGGGCGGGGGGTTCGTTGAACCCACAATTTTTTTATGTCCCCCTGCTTTTGCCCAAGTAACTTTCATACTACATATTCCCTTTGAGTTATTGTTTGTTGGCTGTTTTATGAAACGTTAGTGTCAATATATTTTATAGAAAATTCGTGCTTTGAAAGAAAAAATAAATAAACTTATTATGGGTCCAACAACCCCCGCCCCTTAGGCTTCCATGCTATAGACAATTTCCCTTAGTAGGATTTCGTATTTCTCATCTCTACAACAATGGAAGTCAGTTTCTCGTTGGTTGATATACTTGATATTCACAACAATCGATTTACTTTCAGAGGAAGTGATTGTTGATGTCAGTCAGCTGTTATTTATCTTGTAAACTTGCAGTGAGTTAGTGCAGTTCCCAACATGTAGGCCTCCAGTAACTTTGGTATCCTACACAGCAAAACGAAACCAAGTAAAAACTTACTGGTGTTTGGCAACAGTGCACCGAGATAAAGTCACTGTTGGAGGAGAGAAGAATAAAACGAGATAAATGCATATTATAATTCCACTACAGGTGGAATTGATACCATTGATCAAATGGCGCGTATGTACACCTGCAAAAGTGGAACAAAGAGATGGCCTCTATCTGTATTTTACTCTGTCATCGACATTTGTGCTATCAATGCAACCACCATATACATCCAGCTACATCCAAGATGGAATGAAAAGAGACACAACAAACAGAAACTTTATCTTCTGCAAGCTGGGATGCAACTAGTGAAATTTCAGGTAGAAGAAAGAAGTGCCAATGCAAGAGGGTTATCTAACCAAATTGTTCAATCAATGGAGACTATTCTACAAAAGAAAATCAAAGAAGTGACAACAGGAGCACGTCAGCCTCCTGCAGGGAAAGGTCAGTGCCATATTTGTGTAGGAAAAGCTAAAACAAAGAAGCAGAAGTACAACAATCTAAGTAAACCAAAACCGTATTGTGGACCGTGTCATAAACATTTGTGTACACACATTCAGAAAAAATGGTGAAGTGTGTCTCTTGCCTTGAAGTTGAGGACTCAGAGTAGTCTATTGTATATGAACACATCTGTATTTTGTATTGCAATATGTCAATTTTTATTCACTCAATCCAATATTTATAACAATTAACAACATTTATAAACCGATGCCTAAGTTAAAATACATAAACCATTTTGAAAGTTATAATTTTTCGTCAGTAAAGTTATTTAATACCTGTGGGCTCCCCGAACCCCCCCCCCCCCCCCACGTTAGGCATCCAAGTTAGAAAAAAAGGCGTGGGCGTCCTAGGGTTAAACCTAGCTAACCTAAGGACATCACACACATCCATGCCCGAGGCAGGATTCGAACCTGCGACCGTAGCAGTCGCGCGGTTTCGGACTGAAGCGCCTAGAACCGCGTGGCCACCACGGCCGGCCCAACCGATGTTGATGAGAAAGTTTTTTCCTGCGAGTTACCTATCTTCTAGAATGTAATTCAGTTTTTCGCGATGTTTTCGTGCCTATATTCGTTTTTACTTACGTTTTAGTGTGGCAAGCACTTCCATTCTCCGCATCATGCTGAGGTGTTGTGATGCACACGTAAGTTACACGGCGTACCTCACATCCAACAGTAAAACATCAGTTGTGCATTGTTGATACAGTGTCACGACAACACAGATTTGAGATGGCGCATCGTCAGTGGGTGAGGCGCGGCAGCTGTAGCGCCCCGTGCTGTGTTGTGTTGCGCAGGCTGTCGGAGAGCGGCTTCCAGCGGCCCTCGTCTGTTGACAGGGACAGGACGACGAGGCGGCCCCAGGTTTCGGTGCTGCCCGTTGGAGGAGTCGGCAGCGGAGACCGAAGACCGCCGGCCAGGTGAGTGGCCGCTGTAACACCTACAACGCCTCTCGGTGTTAATAAACCAAAATAGCTCCCAAATTAGCTCCCCTGTCCTCGAAATATAAATTCAGAAAATGTCCCAAGCCCCTCCACAAGCAGTAATTTACGAAATAGAAATAAGAGACAAACAAGGGAAATATTAGAAAAAGAAAAGAATTTTAATCATAAATTTTATAAGCATGGGAGGGGGGAAAAACAATAGATATGGTTAAATTATTAGTTATTCTTATATATGAGAAATCAATATTATAGTCACAGAACGTAGGTCTTGAACACCAAAGGTAGCGTTTACTAAAGTATAAATAGACATACAATGCAATTATAATACTCCAGTCTCTATCCTATAGTCTGTTAGAAGTCAATTAGGACGTACAGCTTTAGGCAGCAACAATAGGAGCTTTATTAAACCAGGGTGCAAGAATAATTCGCGACGAGATTGTTTTTTGGGAAGCATTAATTTCAGATCAGAATTAGAACTTTTGTCATATTAGAGGAACGGGGAGGTGATCAATAATCTCTCTGACTTTAACGTCACTTCGTGTGAATATGTAAATATTTTATGGAATTAACGGTTTTTGGACAGATTCGGACTTCGTATTGTGACAGTGGAAAAGCTTTACTTCATCGCGACTAGTAATCATAGATCGTGACAGTTTATGAATATTAAACGGGAACAATCTTTTTATCGAAAGTGACAGAACATTGTTTAGTATCTCTGATACTGACGGGATTCCAGATTAGATACTTATTCAAAGAACCCCTTTGAATGCGATCGTGTGAATGAACTGCTTTATTAATAATTATTGTTAAATAAAATAAGGTGTTAATTTTAAACTGACTATTCGTCTTGAACTTTACTTCGATTTAGGTTCATAAATAATTAGGTTACGTGATTTTCACTAAGAATAAACTGCAGACTAGTAACTGAAACAAGTGAACGAGAATCTACTCAAAACACTAGTATTAATCTACTTATGGCTTTTTCTTCAGAACTGGGAAGACAATACGTGTAGTGACTCACTGGGGTTAATTTAAGAACTAGCCGGGATAAAATAAAACCCCTCAATAAATTAAGATTCCTACTTACATGCAAGATACGGAAGTCGGGATAGAAAAAAGGGTCGCCACACCGCTCAGCTCTTCCTGGTACGCACACCATTCCGCTGTGCATCCCTTTTCTCGTCCTCGGCGTATTGCCAAACGACATACAGCTTGACATTTTCGGTTGTCCGGTGTTCTGCGGGATATCAGCGTCGTACTTGTACGATATTTCGGTAGCGTAGCTCGTTACCTTCATCAGGTGCGAGCTGAGACTACTCCGCCGGCTGCTGGTGACCGAGATGTTTGAGACTACTCCTCGAGTTGTTTCATAAGAGCCCCTCCACACCAACACCAGCATGATGGCCAACTCAATAGTTCTACTACCATCTCTGCATAAGGGTTAGTATTCACTAAAGTGAGGTGTCGAAGGATGTGGGTACTGCGATGTTTGCGTACGTCTGGTTAAGGTTAACCATTAATATTCGCTCATGTGGAAATAGATTGGGTCGAAGTCGAACGAAAGGTAGCTGTTTGAAGGGCAGTGGAAATAAAGTGCGAAGCCAAGAGCCAAGGGAAAAAAACCTCTGCCATAGTTAGGTAGGGTGGTAAGAGCAGTAGCGGATGTCTTGGTGCCTGCGATAGGTCGTGCAAGGGTGGGCTTTGTTAGTAGTGGGTATCATGCAGGTCGATACCTTTGACGTTGTGCGGATGTGTTGCGCGGAGGCTGCCGCTGGGTGCCGGTGTAGAGTCCTCGTTCAGCGTCAGCAACCGGCTGCAGTTAGGTTTATTATCGTTTTTGAGTCCGATAGGTCATATATCGGATGCATAGTGTGAGGGAATGTTAGCGGTTTGTTTGTGCGTCAGTGGGCGAGCTCGTCGGTGTCCCTGCTGTGGCCTGTTGGTCGGCTCTAATAGCAGCTGGTAATTACCAGTCAGTGTTGCTGATGTGCAGGGGCTTGCCGACGTTTGTCGCTTGTCTGCGTATGATAGTTTACCATAGGTGGCTGTGCCCTAGCTAGCAGTGTCTTTGTCCGCTTGTGCTTCCACCTATGGTTGTGATCGTAGTTTCCTAGAGTGAGGATGAAAGGATTGTTCGAGTGTCTAGAGCTCCTGTACAGTCGTGTGGCGTGTTTTTTGAATACTTCCTTGAGAGTATCAAGTCGGTATTCATGGTGAAGATCCACGGTGCATGTCTAGCGTGGAGCGTTGCTAATGATTCGTAGCACCTCTGCAGGGGACGCAGTCCTGTAGGAGCTGCATATCCCCAGACGGGAGCTGCGTACGTCATCAGAGGTTTAATCAGTGTCATGTATATGGACCTCGACACCCTCCTATTCAGTGTGCTTTCCCTGTTGAGCATTGGGTAGAGCTGTTTGAGCCTCGTGTGCGCTATGTTGGCAACGTACTCGATGTTGCCCCCCATGTAAGTTTCCGGTCCAGCCAGACACCTACGTATCTGACTTTCTCTCGGAAACGTATTGGGCGTGTATGTAGTGTTATCGGTCTACAGTGTTGATGTTTGCGCAGTAGTTTCGGTCTACGTGCGAACAGAACTGCTTCGCACTTGTCGACGTTTATTTTAATACGCCATCGCTCCAATCAAGGCTCAGCTGTTCTGAGTGTTGTCTGTATTCGTGAACTGATGATCGACGGTTTCCAGTCATGCGCAAGGATGCCGGTGTCATACGCATAGAAGGCTAACGTCGTGTTTTGTGTTGCTGGGAAGTCGTAAATGTACAGGTTAAACAAGATGGGCTCTAGGATGCTTCCTTTGGGTACTCCAGCTTGGATACCATGTTGTGTTGATTCTTTGACCTGCACGTTAGTGTTGAAACACCTGTTCGTGAGATATGAGTGTATGAGACGTACGAGTCCGTCCGAGAAACGAGCTTCGCTTAGTCTGGGTATGAGTCCGTTAAGCCTTTTCGATGTCGAGGAACACGGCCCCTGTGGCTTTGTTCAGGTTGCAGCCGTGTGTTATATGTTCGACTACGCAGAGGAGTGGACCTGGTCCAGTATTTATGCCTGTGGTCTTCCCCGCTTCACCAGGCGCTCCCTCCGCGGTCCGCGTCCTCTCGCTGCGAGCATTGCCGTTCCCTTTATCGTCCGCTGCAGTCCTGCGTGTTCTCTTTGCTGTCCGCGCCCGGCAGACACGCTTCTCGGTGTTCCATCTTCGGTCTGGGGCGTTTGGAATCCCGTCTGTGGCATTCCCCCTGAGGTCCTCTCCCGCTCACTGTGATCTGCTGGGGGGCGTTGCCGTTCCATTTTCGGTCCGCGGTTCTAGATGTTCCCTCTGCGGTCCGCGCCCGTCAGATCCGACCCTGGGCGTTCCATTTCAGTCTGGTGCGCCTGGAACTTTGTATGGGGATCGTTCTCCATGTCCACGCCTTCAGTTCGTCTATTTGTGGAGTGCTGCAGCTGTCCCCGTCGCTTCAACAATTCCAGAGCAGGATCGCATGCTCTACTTAGCTGGTGCCCCGTGTCACGGTTCATGAGATTATCGGCCACTTTTATCTCTACTCTTTTATAACACTGTCATTACGTCTACATACATACTCTGCAAACCATTGAAATGCCTGGCAGGGGGTACTTGCCATGGTGCCACATCTTATGTTTTCTTTCCGTTCGAGTCACGTCCGCAGCTCGTGGTCGTGTGGAAGCGTTCTCACTTCCCGCGCCCGCGTTCCCGGATTCATTCCCGGCGGGGTCTGGGATTTTCTCTGCCTCGTGATGACTGGGTGTTGTGTGCTGTCCTTAGGTTAGTTAGGTTTAAGTAGTTCTAAGTTCTAGGGGACTGATGACCATATATGTTAAGTCTCATAGTGCTCAGAGCCATTTGAACCATTTCGTTAGAGTCGCGTATGGAGTGTCGAAAGAATGACTTCTGTGCGTCCTGTAATTAGACTAATCTTGATTCGTGATCTCTACTTGGACGAGACGTAGGCATATCAAAAATATCTATAGATTTTTCACTCAATAGCGATTCCCGATATTTTGTAGATAATTAGCGTCTACCTTAGAATGTCTGTCAATTCAAAATAAGGTATTAATCCATCGGGCTGTATTTTAAAATTTTACTTTATTTCGGGACTCGTGTACATTGCGCATTTTCAGTTGTATCTGTAACAGATGTGGATACGTCGTCCTCGTCTCTTAAAAATTCACGTGTCATGCGTAATTGTCGTTCGGAAAATTTCGGTGTCCACTACCCTGTTCTGATATCACATTTTCCCAACCGTAATTGGCTCACTTGTACTGACCGCAGACAGAAATAACTAACAGTATTTATGAAATGACGAGTTTCAGAATGATGGGTGAGGCCAGTATAAAATTCTGAAAGATAAATGAACAGCAGGGTGCTTGGGACGAACTTAGGAAAGCTAGAAGATCCTGGCGTTCGGTTTGCAGCTGTAGGTTTGTCGAATGGAAATGCGGTGTGGAGCCTATCGCTGTTCCCTACTAGCAAATAAAACCAGTCTTACATGCTAATCCTTTGTTCCTTGGACTGTGCAGACAATAGCTTTCATCATAGCTGTAAAGCACGGGATTCCATTGCTTTTATAAAAGACTTAATTAATGAAGGGGACAGAAGAGAAAACGTAGACCAGTAAAAAAGTTAATTAAAATTAAATCAAATATATTTACGACAAAAACACACAAACTATAGATAGTTTTCTCACTGAGAATGGTATTTAGCCAACCCACACTGTAGGCCGTATGTCGAGCTGCTAACGTGCTGTAGGATAAGATGAATGCCGGCTACGGTGACTGAGCGGTTCTAGGCGCTTCAGTCCAGAACCGCGCGACTGCTGCGGTCGCAGGTTCGAATCTTGCCCAGGGCATGGATGTGTGTGATGTCCTAAGGTTAGTTCGGTTTAAGTAGGTCTAAGTTCTGATGACCTCAGATGTTAAGTCCCATAGTGCTCAGAGCCATTTGAACATTTTTTGATAAAATAAATATACGGGGGCTACCTTTTCCAGTTTCCGATCGGTTGCAAAATTAAAACCGCATTGAAGATCCGATGCTTTGCACAGATGTTGGGTAGTGTCTCCAGTACGCCAATCGACCACGTCACATTTCACTTTTCAGTTCTGAGAGCTCAGTGAGCACGAAGGATGCCTAAAACAATAGTCTCCCGTCAAGTTTGAAGGTCGTGTTGTTACTCGATTTCTTCAGACTGAGGAGTTCCGCCTGATTTCACGCAGCCCACATATCGTAACCGTCACTCATCGCAGAAAAGTGCGGCAGTGGTGCAGGAACTTTGAAGCAAGACGTACAAAAGTTTATGGTGCTGGTGGTCAGAGAAGGAAACGAGTGTGAACAGATCTTCCTCAGTTAGTGCATCAGGTGATTCCAGAAATTAGTCTAGGAAGGGCAATGCAGAACAAGCGAAGCGGAATGCCATCAGACGCTGTCCCTGTCCATGACGGTGCTCGACCGCACACTGCGGCTGCAACAGAAACGCTCTTGCAGCGATTCTGATGGGAAGTGGATGATCGGCCATCATACAGCCCGGACTTAGCTCCCTCTGAGGTTTTGTTCCCTGCTCACGTGAACCGCTGGCTGTGAGGGCAGCATTTTTGCGCAGACCTGACATGCAGGCCAGGGTAGAGAATTGGCAGTAAACACAGGCTGTTGCCTTCTACGGCAAGGGAGTTGGAAAATTGGTACAACACTACGACAGTTGTCTAAATCGGAGCGGCGACCACGTAGAAAAGTAATTGGAAGGTGTAGCCAAATGTTTTTGATTTTCACCGCCGTTTCCATTCCGCAACCGATCAGATCTCGAAAAATAGAAATAGCCTTCATGCATGAAATACAGTGACGATCAAACGAGCAACCATGTCTTCTCCAGTCCCTGTAGAGAGTGATAACCGAAAAAATTGGTGAATTTTGCGAACAGAAAAGCACGAACGAAAGTAGTTAGTCATGAGGAGTCAGGTCCTACGAACACATAAATGGACAACGCGGCAGCGCTTACTGCCTTAGCGTTGATGGAATAGCAATGAGGTTCTTATGGGGCAAATCGCCTATTTCCATTATAACACGGAGCATTCCATCATCAAACGTCTCGACTAAAGCTGACTGAATCTACACAGTTCCTTCCAAGGTAGTGGAATCAAGACATGTACAGTAACATGGCGTCGACTCCCGCACTAGTACTAATAACGAAGTGAAGTCGTCCAAGAACTGCAACGATGAGGGGCTGGGAGACGGCCCCTCCGTAGTTCAGTCACCTCAGGTACAGAACAGCAGCGTGCCTCCTCCAAAAAGAAAAGGTCCGTGCAGCCAACTCGACTGGAGATAGCATTACAAATGGTTCCTGCTGCTTTCGGCCGGCGGGGCAGCTCCGCCTCTTGGCACTCAGGTTGGTGACCCCGCGGTGGAGCCAGTTCTCCAAATACGGGCAGGACTAGTACCCTTAAACGTCGTCGCAGCTGCAGAACTTCTACATATTTTCATCATCTTGTGAATTTTCTGAATTAATTGGGGAACACGAAAACTGCTCTACCCCCTGCATTCACTGGTCCTCTACTCAGTGTAGTGGGAAAGATTAATTTAAATGCATAAATTGACTAATGCCATTTCCTTTTTAATTGATGGATCTATAGGCCCTTAACTGCTATAAATGAAATCGTGATTATCTGATCAACACGAATATGCAAATGGAAGCGTGATTTTAATTTCTCTCTCATACTTTATAAGGGGACTGGAATAGACTGGACAGCTACTGAGATTTTCTCACGTGCTATATACGTACCGGAAAAGTTCACATGATATTTTGCGCTATGAAGGGAAAATTACGGTTCAAACACATTGACCAAAGCAGAACATGGTATATCTAAATGGTTCCGCTCTTCGGTGTCAGCAGGTACCTACAAGGAAACACCACCAACATGACATATTTTAAAGAGAAAAAATGCACAGTAGAAAGATGTCAGCCCCAAAAATCGATCCCACTCGAAAATTTGGGCAATGATTCAGACAGTAGACAGTAAAGACCTGTTGAAAGTATAGCTTTTAAATCTTCAAACACTTCTGTTATTTGTCACTCGCTTCTCCCCATGGCAGCTGCCTAACGCCAGAGTGGGAAGTACTGTACAGTAGTCTGAGTAATATATTTTTGAAATAAACGCATCACCTCGGTTCCGAGACTTCCGGAACATGTGCAGAAAATTGGAATAGAGATCAACGCAAACATCATTTCCGCCCTTTTTACTGCCCATGAAAACCACACAGTGCATGTTGTTACGACATACAGCGAGACCTTCAGAGATGGTGGTCCAGATTGCTGTACCCACCGGTACCTCTAATACCCAGTAGCACATTCTCTTGCGTTGATGCATGCCTGTATTCATCGTGGCATACTATCCACAAGTTCATCAAGGCACTGGTGGTCCATATTGTCCCACTCCTCAACGGCAATTTGGCGTAGCTCCCTCAGAGTGGTTAGTGGATGACATCATCCATAAACAGTCCTTTTCAATCTGTCCTAGGCCTGTTCGACAGGGTTCATATCTGGAGAACATGCTGGCCACTCTAGTCGAGCGATGGCGTTATCCTGAAGGAAATCATTCACAAGATGTGCACGATGGGGGCGCCAATTGTCGTCTATGAAGACGAATGCCTCGGCAATCTGCTGCCGATATGGTTGCACTATCGGTCGGAGGATGGCCTTCCGTGACCACCAGCGGCGTACGTCGGCCCCACATAATGCCACTACAAAACAGCAGAGAACCTCCAGCATGCTGCACTCGCTGCACAGTGTGTCTAAGGCGTTCAGCCTGACCGGTGTGCCTCCAAACACATCTCCGACGATTGTCTGGTTGAAGCCATATGCGACACTCATCGGCGAAGAGAACATGATGCCAATCCTCAGCGTTCCAATCGACATGTTGTTGGGCCCATCTGTACCCCGCTGCATGGCGTCGTGGTTGCAAAGATGCACCTCGCCATGGATGTCAGGAGTGAAGTTGCGCATCATTCCGCCTACTGCGCACAATTTGAGTCGTAACACGACGTCATGTGTCTGCACGAAAATCATTATTCAACACGGTGACGTTGCTGTCAGGGTTCCTCCTAGCCATAATCCGTAAGTAGTGGTCATTGACTGCAGTAGTAGCCGTTGGGCAGCCTGAACGAGGCATGTCATCGACAGTTCTTGTCTCTCTGTATCTCCTCCATGTCCGAACAACATCGCTTTGGTTCACTCCGAGACGCCTGAGTACTTCCCTTGTTGAGAGCCCTTCCTGGCACAAAGTAACAATGGGGACGCTATCGAACCGCGGTATTGACAGTCTAAGGATGGGTGAACTACTGACAACACGAGCCGCGTACCTCATTTCTGGTGGAATGACTGGAACTGATCGCCTGTCGGACCCCCTCCGATTAATAGTGTGCTGCTCATGCATGGTTGTTTACGTATTTGGGCGGGTTCAGTGACATCTCTGAACAGTCAAAGGGACTGTGTCTGTGATACAATATCCACAGCTAACGTCTATCTTCAGGAGTTCTGGGAACCAGGGTGACGCAAAACTTTTTTGATGTGTACTGTTTTGAGGCTGAAAACATGCTTTGTGCACTGTCAAAGTATGCGGTGAGAGGAAACACTTTGCTTTGAACATTTTTATGTTGTTATTCAAAAACGCTGTAAATGAATGAAATAAATTATTCTATGATTAAAGAATAGAGCTACGTAATTATTAATATAACTGTTGTGCATAATTTTCTTCCGATTTCAAAGCTGTCGTTGTTTACAAGTACAATGGACGTGCTCTTCTTCATGATTGGAAAAATTAAATTCTAAATAGAAAATTTACATTTAACAGTAGTTAAATTTACATTTACAGTAGTTAAATTTACATTTAACAGTAGTTGTTCGGTTGCTTAGGTACAGCTGCATAAAGCAGAATGTATGTGTGTACATCTGGAGTCCCATCGCAAATCCCTGGACCGATTTCAACCAAACTTGCCAGGAAAACAGCAGGCCCCATAAGTAATAGCACTGTGGTGTTTACACCTCCTAGCTCCAATACCAACGAACACATGGGCAAAAACGTGTTCTTCCAGCCCTGGGGTATAGGCTGTCTTGCACAGTAGGTATATAACGTGGCAACAGAATCGACCTGCTTTATCAACCTCCTTTGCATGACGGCCTGTACGTCAGAGTCAAATAAATCATTTTCAAGCCTCTGATGTGTAGTCAGCCCTACATGATAGTCGTGTTGTGGGATTAGTAATTTCTTGATTTATTGAAATATATTGCAGAAACTTCATGTGCCAATGAGTATGGCAGTAGAGGGAGAAGGTGATAGAGAGTGAGGGAGTACGAAATGGTCATAGAGGTAAGGGGAGAGGCATAAGTCATGTGGGAGGTGTGGAGGGCTAGAGGGCAGTTAGAAGAGGAGGAGGCAGAGATGGAAAGAGGGGGAAGAAGATATGGTCAGATAGGGGGAAGGTATATGGTCAATAATGGGGTGGAGGAGATGAAGAGAGAGACGTGGAAGGAGAAATAGAGGTGGCAGGAGGAGATAACAGAGGTGGGAGGAAGAGATGACACGCGGAAGAGGAGATGTGTTCAACACGAATGCATGCACGGACGAAGCCGCGGGGAAAGGCTAGTCGTTCAAACAATATTCAATGTATATGGGCATGAGGTTGACATTACATACTCAGATAACTTACCTATTTTTCGAGTAGAGTAAAATGTACTCTCGAACAGTATTTAAAAACTAGTTGGACAGATGTGTCCGCCTCTAATTCTCCACTCTCCCTCGAAATCCCGCAAATAGGAGGGCTCCCGTTTTCACTCCGCTGAACGTTACTTCGCACTCGGATATTGCGCGGTTGCAGTGCGGCATAGTAACTGACAAACAATCGGAACGCGCGCAAATTTAAAAGCTGTACTTTCAGAAGGAGATAACTGCCTACTATACGGAGTATCACCCAAATTTTTGCACTAGAACGATTTCTGGGTTGTCCACTGGGGCCAAACCTCATAATAACTCTTGGTTCGGTGTGGAGCGGCGGTGGGGTGGGTGGACTGCTGTAGCCTGTTGTGGGGTTGTGAACCACTGAGGGCTATGGCGGGATGAACCCTCTCCGTCGTTTCTAGGTCCTCGGTTTAATACATACAGACGAGGGTTGGAAGTTAAATAGTGGCAACTATTTATTCATAACCGATACAATAGAGTTAGGCAAAGGTCCCGAGTTCGAGTCTCGGTCCGGCACACAGTTTTAATCTGCCAGGAAGTTTCAATAGAGTTACATGTTTGCCTCTGTTACTGTCCTTCAAACTTGTCACCAGCGTTGTGTAGAACCCGTTGTCAGAGATGTGGAAGGCGTAGTATACCTTTAGCAGAGCCTGTTCTGTTGATGGTGCGAATGGAGCGGTCTACTGCCTGTCTAATCTGTGGAACAGTTCTGAAATGAATGCCACGAAGTTGTTTCTTCATCTTTGGAATCAAATCAAAGTCTTGCGCTGTGTGCTTCCGCGCATTGTCGTGCAAAATGATGGGTGGGTTGCGGAGAAAATGTCGCCGCTTCTTTCGCAAAGCTGGTCGCAGGTGATGCTCCTAAAACAAACAGTAATACTGTGCATTGACGGTCTGCCTTGGAGGAACTTAATGCATTAGGATTACACCATCACAGTCGTTCACGAGAAGCACAAAAGCTTTAGATCGCTCCACTCGCACCATCAATAGAACAGGCTCTGCTAACGGTATACTACGCCTTCCACATTGCTGGCAACAGGTTCTACGCAACGCTGGTGACTACTTTGAAGGATTGTAACAAGTACAAACATGTAACTCTTTTGTATCAGTTGTGAATAAATAGTTGCCACTATTTAAGTTCCAACCCTCGCACATACAAGGATGCATGAACCAGACGCCTGCTGCAGAGGCAGATACTCAGCAACTTTCGCTGAACGGTCGTTGATGAGACACTGCTGTTAAGCCCCTTGATTCATCTGGGGGGGGGGGGGGTCAGCTGCTCAATAGCGACACTTCTGTTCGACAGTACACAGCCCCCATGTCGCCTATGGCCTGTGGCGGACCACAGTTGCCTCAATGGCAGTTTTGAATAGCGTCATTTTGTTATGCACGGCATCCTTTAACCACAGCGGCAGGCGACCAGTTTACAAACTTAGCCGTTTCGGAAATCCTTCCACCATTCTCCCGAAAGCCAGTGATCGTGACACTTTTGGACGGCAGATAAATGGGTGCGTTTCAGCATTACGAAAACAACTTATACTGTTTCGCAAGTCCCCCCTACGCACTTTATATACCCTCCACTGCTACCTCTGGCACTGCCGTGTGTGAGTGATCATTGTACACGTTGGTCATGTTAATGTGACTGGACCGTGCATTTAAGTCCAGTGGTCGGATCTTCTTGAAAGTAGTCAGGTAGCTATAGGTCTTTTAATTATTGACTTTGGGAAGTGTCAAGTTTTACCCTGTCTCTGGGGGCTCACGACACCTATCTATTACGACTGTATGTGTGTAGCACTGCAGAGAATACAGGTCCATCGAAAATCTCCGGAGCAGTACCACATGTAATTTCTTGCGCACCGCATTTCGCTAAGGATCTGATGACTCTGGCCACGGCAAATAGGGTTTGGCGCGACGCCGGGAAAACTCAGGACGGACGACATGGGCGTTTGAAAACCATAAAACTCAAAATTGCACTTTTAGTGGTTCCAGAATAGAGCTTCATAAGTTAATTGCTTGACTTCTTTCCAGCGACATGCAGTTTTAAGTGAAATCGTCGTCGGGTTAATCAGTTGAAAAATTAGACTTAGCGATAGTAACTTTAACCGAGACAACGGCTATGCACTTAGCAACACTTGGAAGAGTGCACTGGATAAAGAAAAATCGCAGAGAAAAACTTCCCGCACTTTACCTCCTGATTCAAGGAATGGCGCTGCAAGCAACGCGGGATAGAAACTACATCTATGGAAGTAGAGGGCACCACCTGACTACGCGCCATATCGCTGTTGCTATGACGTATTCCAGCCAATCAGAAGCCGTCCTTTGCATATAAAAGTGGGAGCCTCGCTAGTTCACCACAGTCAGTTTTAGCCCTGACGACGACCATGGAGATAGTGGTCGAAAGCTTGGAGTTTTATCCTGAATTGACGCGGCTTGTACACCGAGAGATTTTTGTTCAAGAAATACGTCGCAAAAGACTTCGTAGCCATAGTAGAAAAATGTATTTGACGACAAACTGACACATGTATACGTGCATCATGCAAGGAAAAATGAAAAATGCAATTACAATTGATAATAACGTCCAGTCACCCGCAGTGTCGATAATCGCTTGGGATCTCCGAGGCATGTTTGAAACAAAGTTTTCTGCATATTCACGTTGAAGAGGCATCCAAATGCGTCTAAATTGAGTTGACAGTTGTTTCAAAGTGAATCTCTTTTTTCCTTGCAACTTCTGTTTGACGGAAGACCACTATCAATAGGATTAGCGTCAGGTGACTGTGGGGGCCAGTCCAGTACCTGCAAGCCGTTCTCCTGCTCCCAGTCGCTGCAAAGCCTGCTGCGGGGCTTCGGATCATTGTCATCCTGCAGTAATTTTTGTCCATGAACCAACGATGGACAGTCGTCATCAAACATGTTTAATAAAAGCGACCCGTAAACTGCACTCATGTCTTTCCTTGTGCATCCCCGTCAAGAATTCAAAGCAAACTACTGCTTTATGGACACTGAGTGAAGGAGAGTCTCTCTCTGCTGGGCTGTGAAAGAAATAATGCGACGTCTTTCACCATATGTGTGAAATGCCGACCACTCTCTTACGTATCAGACTGCATGTTAGTTTATATTTAAAGGTAACAGAATGTAATATCTGGTTTCGGCCAGTGGGATAAAGTGCACTTACGGCGACTGCACTTCCTACGTGACATGCAGCTGCTGCTAATGGCATTATGTCATTTAAGAAATCTGTAGTATTTGCTATATGAATTACAATAGTGCTAACTCGCTTTGACATCCTAGGACTCTAGCAGTGCCAAAACACGTAACGGGGAAGTATACCGAGTAGATTGGATGTAGTTTGAATGAGGAGGAGGAGATTAGTATTTAACGAGCCGTCGACAACGAGACACGGACACGAACCCGGTGTGGGGAACAGTAGGGAATCAAGTCACGGAAAACCGAATCAGTATGGTCGGATGCGGGACTGATCGGCCGTTCTCCCGAATGCGATCCCAGTGAGCTAATCACTGCGCCACCTAGCTCGGTATACGTGGTTTGATTACTTAGGTTGGGATGAACTACAAGGTATCTTACCGAAAAAGCCGTGAAATCTTCATCGTTTTGCAGAATTGTAGAATAGAATTATTAGTAGGAGAGGGGTTGTACCTAGGCGGTTGTGTACCTTGCAAAACATGTTTTTTGGTCGGAAATTCAGTCCGGTGACTGATTTTAGACTCACGTGAAGGTATGCGCAAAAGAGACAGCAAGAAGGATTTTCCACCATTTTCTAAAGTTGTTGCTAGACATGAGGTGGTGGTCAGTGTAGTATTTGTACAGATTTGGAGTTCTACATTGTATGAAAGTGCTGTTTAGTATACCAAATAAAAGCTCTCTGGAATATACAACTGAACTTTCTCATAACATCAGTTACAACAACAACTCGGTTATAACATCGTAATTTCTATGGTACGGCCATACTCCTCATAAGGCACGTATTTCTCATCTTTGCTTAATACGACAAATGTACAGGGTGTGCATAAGTCCGGGGACACTTTCAATTATTTATTGCACAAGAACTACACATTGTACAGATGTTGTACAAATTGCATTTTCAAGAGAAACACTGAAAGTTTTTTCACAAACATTCGATATGACAACCATGAGTGACCCTTCAGACGTCAATAAGGTAATGAAATTCTTGCCATACCCGTCCCAGCATGGCAACTTCGACTGTGGCAGTCGCTTCCCGTATTCTCTCCCGGTGCTCTGCTACGTCAAGTGGTAGAAGTGGTACATAAACCAGATCTTTGATGTCTCCCCACAGAAAAAAATCACGCGGAGAAAGATCTGGTGATCGGGGAGGCCATTTCATGAAACAGCTGTCACCTTCTTTATCACGGCCAATCCATCGATGCGGCAGCTCCGTGTTCAGGTACACACAAACTTCACGATGAAAATCGGGTGGAGCCCCATCCTGCTGAAAGATGAACGGAGACCCCAATTGCATTTGAGGTATCAGCCATTGGTGCAACATGTCCAAGTAGGAATATCCAGTGACAGTGCTCTCGACAAAGAAGAATGGCCGTACAGTTTTCGACGTGACAAGGCACACAAAAAAAAAAAAAATGCGTTTGGGAACTCACGCTCAAATTCAATGCTTTCGCGTGGATGCTTTGTACCCCAGACTCTACAATTATGCCTTTTCACTTTCCCGTTAGTGTCAAAAGTGGCTTCGTCGCTAAAAATTAAGCGATCAACAATGCCAGCCCCATCCTCATCCAATTATTGCCGCTGCAAACAAAACTTAAAACGCTTGTCTTTGTCCTCATCATTGAGCTTCTGCACCAGCTCCAATTTGAATGGTTTCATAAACAGCTTCTGTCGCAGGACTTCCCACACTGTCATTGGAGCAATTTCGAGTTCATGGGATGCACAAAGTCTTCGATTTCTTTGGACTTCTTATGAATGTCTCTCATACCCGCTCCACATTCACTTCACTCACACTGCGACGTCCGCTTCTCTCTGACGGGGCCGGCCGCGGTGGTCTCGCGGTTCTAGGCACGCAGTCCGGAACCGTGCGACTGCTATGGTTGCAGGTTCGAATCCTGCCTCGGGCATGGATGTGTGTGATGTCCTTAGGTTAGTTACGTTTAAGTAGTTCTATGTTCTAGGGGACTGATGACCACAGCAGTGGTGCTCAGAGACATTTCTCTCTGGCGGGCACAAGCAACCCGTCGCAACAATTTGTTGTGCCAGAATGGCCTTTCTTGTTGGTGGCTTCTTACCGTACTTGGTTCTAAACATCCGTTGAACAGCTGCAGCACACTTGCTTTTGTCGAACTCCAACACACAGAAAGCTCGCTCCGCACCTGAGATCGCCATGTTTGCAACTAGCGCTGTCTGTCGGCAAATTACCCAACTACGCTGTGGCTGTATACATGAAGAAAAAAAAACTTTCAGCATTTCTCTTCAAAATTATATATGTATGATATCTGTACAATGTTTGGTTCTTGTGCAATAAGTTATTGAAACTGTTCCTGGACTTTATGTACATCCCTTTGCGTGTACTTCGCATACAACGTTATTTTCAGCCTCAGTTAGTAACAAGACTTCGCTGGGAACCAATATACTGGAGAAGAAAATCTGTTGTTGTAATATGGCAACCTTGCATACTCTTCTCTCTGCCCATTTGTCAAGACTCGTAGACTCCTAACCTCATTGTACTAGTATACAGGATGTTACAAAAAGGTACGGCCAAACTTTCAGGAAACATTCCTCACACACAAAGAAAGAAAATATGTTATGTGGGTGTCCGGAAACGCTTAGTTTCCATGTTAGAGCTCATTTTATTACGTCTTTTCAAATCACATTAATCATGGAATGGAAACACACAGCAACAGAACTTACCAGCGTGACTTCAACACTTTGTTACAGGAAATGATCAAAATGTCCTCCGTTAGCGAGGATACATGCATCCATCCTCCGTCGCATGGAATCCCTGATGCGCTGATGCAGCCCTGGAGAATGGCGTATTGTATCATAGCCGTCCACAATACGAGCACGAAGAGTCTCTACATTTGGTACCGGGGTTGCGTAGACAAGAGCTTTCAAATGCCACCATAAATGAAAGTCAAGGGGGTTGAGGTCAGGAGAGCGTGGAGGCCATGGAATTGGTCCGCCTCTACCAATCCATCGGTCACCGAATCTGTTGTTGAGATGCGCAGGAACACTTCGACTGAAATGTGCAGGAACTCCATCGTGCATGAACCACATGTTGTGTCGTATGTTAAAGGCACATGTTCTAGCAGCACAGGTAGAGTATCCCGTATGAAATCAAGATAACGTGCTCCATTGAGCGTAGCTGGCAGAGCATGGGGCCCAATCAAGACATCACCAACACTGCCTGCCCAAACATTCACAGAAAATCGGTGTTGATGACGTGATTGCACAATTGTGTGCGGATTCTCGTCAGCCCACACATGTCGATTGTGAAAATTTACAATTTGGTCACGTTGGAATGAAGCCTCATCCGTAAAGAAAACATTTGCACTGAAATGATAATTGACACATTGTTGTACCAACCATTCGCAGAAGTGGACCCGTGGAGGCCAATCAGCTGCTGATTGTGCCTGCACACGCTGTACATGGTACGGAAACAACAGGTTCTCCCGTAGCACTCTCCATACAGTGACGTGGTCAACGTTACCTTGTACAGCAGCAACTTCTGACGCTGACATTAGGGTTATCGTCAACTGCACGAAGAATTGCCTCGTCCATTGCAGGTGTCCTCGTCGTTCTAGGTCTTCCCCAGTCGCGAGTCATAGGCTGGAACGTTCCGTGCTCCCTAAGACGCCGATCAATTGCTTCGAACGTTTCCTGTCGGGACACCTCCGTTCTGGAAATCCGTCTCGATACAAACGTACCGCGCCACGGCTATTGCCCCGTGCTAATCCATACATCAAATGGGCATCTGCCAACTCCGCATTTGTAAACATTGCACTGACTGCAAAACCACGTTCGTGATGAACAATATCCTGTTGATGCTACGTGCTGATGTGCTTGATGCTAGAACTGTAGAGCAATGAGTTGCATGTCAACACAAGCACCGAAGTCAACATTACCTTCCTTCAATTGGGCCAACTGGCGGTGAATCGAGGAAGTACAGTACATACTGACGAAACTAAAATGAGCTCTAACATGGAAATTAAGCGTTTCCGGACACATATCCACATAACATCTGTTCTTTATTTGTGTGTGAGGAATGTTGCCTGAAAGTTTGGTCGTACCTTTTTGTAACACCCTGTATACACCTAACCTCAGTGTTACACTAGCGCATTTGTAACTACAGTAGTGGTGACAATCACACAACTCGCCAACAGTACACGCGATGTCCGTTTTCATAACAATTTGTTACGGACTTCACGCATTTTAGGACAGGATGGCCAGTAAAAGAAAATTTTTAATATTGGATGAAAAATGAAAGTGATTCATAAAATCGAGAATGGATTTAAAAAGGTTGACATGTGTCATCAGTTTGGCCTCGTAAATTCCACAATCCAAACGATTTGTAAGAACCCGAATAAAAAATGGATCTAAAGTCAATCAGTTACAAACAACTGAACGGAGTGACATGGATGAGGCGCTACTTCAGTAGTTTAAACAACAGTGAATCGACAATATAACATTGGCGAATTTGTAAGAAATTAAAAGTTCAGTCATTTAGGTTCAGCAGTGGTTGAATTGATGGATTCAAACAACGTCCCGGCATTACTTTTGGCAAGTGAGAGGTGGAGCCAACAATGTGAATACTGAGACACACCAACAGTGGTTCACTGCTGAGTGCAAGAATATGCAGACTGTGACATCTTTAAAGCAGACGACCCTGGCATTTGCTTTAAACTGACATACGACGAAACTGAAATTCAACGGCGAAAAATGTGTTGGCGGCAAGTTATGTAAAGAACGAGTAACAGTTCTGGTTTGTGCTAGAGCAGTTGGAAGTGAGACTAAAAAATTGCTCGTAATAGGTAAATGAAAAAATCCTAGGTGTTTTAGGGATATAAATACCAGTGCACTACAAGGAAAATAAGAGGCCTGGATGACCTCCTAACTCTTTGAAGCAGATATAAGGCATTGGTACTGGGAGTTTAGAAGTCAGAAAATGAACATACTGGTTCTTGTGGACAACCGTCTAACACGTCTTGCACTCTCTGGTCTGGAGAATATTAAGCTTGTATTTCTTTCCCGAAAATACTTATTGCAGCTCATGGACCAAGGAGTAATTAGAGTCTGAAATGCCACTATCGTAATCTCACATTAGCGAAAACGATACAACGCATTGAGAAAAAGCAGGATTATTCTAGTACACTGATGGATGCGATCAGATGCGTTACCAAATCTTGGAGTCGGGTCACAGTCCAAACCATCAAGAAATGCTTCCATCATGCGAGAATCACAACTGAAAGAACAAATGCAGCCGAAAGTAAAGTCGCGTTCGATGAGACTAATGATCTACCGCTATCTGCATTGCTGCCAGAAATCAACTGTGATATTCTCAATCAGCGCGACTGTGAAACGTTTGCTACAATAGATGATGATCTTGTTACAACCGAAGTGCAAACTAAAGACGAAATTGCAAATGAAGTTAAGAATCAGGGCCGCAGTGTCCATGAAATGAGCGAAGGAGAGGAAGAAGAAAGAAATAAAGTGCCCATCCCTACTGTGACTGACGCTTTAGAAACCATTAGAATTGCGACACGTTCTGTGAAGCTAGGGAAGGGAACAGTGAACTTGCAAATGAAATAATGAACATACAACGTAATTCAAGAAGTGTTCAAATGGTTCCGAGCACTATGGGCCTTAACGTCTGAGGGCATCAGTCCCCAAGACTTAGAACTACTTAAACCTAACTAACCTAAGGACATCACACACATCCATGCCCGAGGCAGGATTCGAACCTGCGACCGTAGCAGCAGCGAGGTCCTAGACTGAAGTGCCTAGAACCGCTCGGCCACAATGGCCGGCTCAGGAAGTGTGTATTGGGCAAACAGACTGCAGAGTAAAATGACGTAATTGCTTAACTCCTAAGTAAAGAAGTTTGGTGGGAAGTCGACATACTCCAATGTGTGCTGTACTCATGTATTGTGGATGTTAACTTAGACAAACAGAATATGTTATTTTACCATGTCAGTATAAAGAATTATAACTGATTGGGTAGTAAAAAATCTAAGCACCAAGCGACAGCAGGAGAGCACATATACAAAAGGTATTATTGTTTGCTAGCTTTCGGAGTCAGTGGCTCCTCCTGGCAGATGGGTTGAAGGTAAGGAAGAGAGGTGAAAGAAAAAGACGTAAAGTTTAGGAAAAGTGTCCCTGAACCCCGGGTCAAGAGAGACTTATCGAACGGGATGAGAAGGAAAGACATTGTTGGCCACTTCAATGCAGACACTTAACAAAGGTACGTGTATACGGAATAGGCTACCAGGTTTGGACTGACTCTAAGACTTCTTAAGTAACAGAACCCAGTATGTTGTCTTCGACGGTAAGTGTCCATCGGAGACAGGGGTATCATCTGGAGTGACCCAGGAAGGGCAATAGGATCGTTGCTATTTTTTGTGTACATTAATGATCTGGCAGACACAGTGGGCAGCAATTAGCAGTTGTTCGCTGATGATGCTGTGGACTACACGAAAATGTCGAAGATAAGTAACTTTAGATTGGTATAAGATGACCTAGACAAAGTTTGTAGTTGTTATAAGAACAGCAGCTGGCTCTTAATGTAGAAAAATGTTAGTTGATGCGGATGAGTGGGAAAAACAAACCCGCAGCGTCAGCGGTGTCCTGCTCGATACAGTCAAGTCGTTTAAATATCTGGGCGTAACGTTGCCACGCGATATGAAATGCTACGAGCATGTGAGGATTGTGACAGGGAAGGCTAATGGTCGATTTCTGTTTATTGGGAGGACTTTAGGAAAGTGTGGTTCATCTGTAAAGGAGATCGCTTATAGGACGCTAATGTGACTTATTTTTGAGTACTGCTTGACTGTCTGGGATCCGTAGCAGGTCGGATTGAAAGACGATCGAAGCAGTTCAGAGGCGCGTTGATACATTTGTTACTGGTAGGTTCGATCAGAGGGCAACTGTTCAGAATATGCTTCGGGAGCTCAAGTAAGAATCCGTGGAGGCAAGAAGACATTCATTTCGAAAAACGCTATGGGCTGACTGCAGAATGATACTACTGCCACCATCATACACTTCGCGTAGGAGCCACGAAGATAAGATGGGAGAAATTTGGGCTCGCACGGAAGCATATAGTCACAGTGGAACAGGAAAGGCAACGACTAGTTGTGGGACAGTGTACCCTCCGCCACGCACCGTACAGTGGCTTGCGGAGTGTGCATGCAGCTGTAATTCAGATGTAGATGCAAGCTTAAGAGCGAGTGATGTATCTAAAATAAAACAAGGCTAAATAAATTCATTGTTTCCCATTTGCCGCTACAGTAGACAGAAAATACGAATCTCACTTACAACGACACTCGTTTATAACAACATAATGTTCAAAGTCCTTTGAATGTTGTTCTAGCCACGTTCCACTGTATTGTTAACCCTTCGGCTATACAATTTTATGACGAGTAAAATGCTGCATATTTTAATAGTATTTATATAACATGTAGACAGTGAAGCTATATTTCGTCATTCATTCACAGTCTTGTACCTTGAAACAGAAGCTCTTTTACCGCCGAACAAGTAATACTTGCAAATGAAATAAGTTTCTTTACAGTTTTGACAATTTTACCTGTGTTGAAAATCAAAATTTTTGTTGGTTCCAATAGCTTCAATTTCAAAATGCACGTAACTTGCAAGTGGCTTTCGGTAATACTTCAGCTTAATTTAATTTCAGATATTGATTATTAGTGTGTAGTAGAGTAATAGTGTAACAAACAGGCGACTAAATGCAGTGTTAACAAGATTTTATCGATTGCAAACGCTTTTAAATTTTTATAGAATATCTGTTTCCAGATACATGATCATGCTGTACCTTGGAACATTTGTAGAACCTTAATTATCTGGATTAATTTTTGCAACTTCACAAAAAGACCGCAACACATAAAAAGTGAATGGCATCATTTAAAAATGGAATAAGAAAATATATTAAACTTGAATCACAAGACCGCAACACACAAAAAGTGAATGGCATCATTTAAAAATGGAATAAGAAAATATATTAAACTTCAACCACAGGCATGGCTAGAGTCGAAAGTCTGAGAAGTATTCCCTGTTATAACACTCTCCCCTACATAGATAGGGTTCTAATTTTTAAATTTCTGGTAGGTTTTGATTTTATATTATTGTAGTACCCATATTAGGTTAAACATTTCGTTTTGCTATAAACAACTTTGATTACAACAAGTTAATTGGCGTGGCCATTTTCCGTAGCAGGTACAGAAATATTCGTTACATAAATTGAAACGCCATTTTCTTGCTGCAGTCTATATTTATGTTCTAGAGGGCTCTTACATTAAGGCTACTTCAGAGGTTTAATCTAGAATAATACTTTTCACACGTGATACCTACAGATAAATGCTGTGCTTACAGACTAGATTGCAGTTCAAGCCTTAGATTTTACAGTAATAAATTATAATTTTAAGTTATTCCTTTGTCGAACAAAAATCTCCGAATTATCTGGTTATAAAACATCGAACACCATTTCACGTTACGATCTTTTGTTTTGCAGTTTCCAATTTTCTCAAGCCAATCACTGAGGAAAACCACAACTGATTCAGTAAACACTACGATTTTTCTTCCGAGAAAGAGAGAGAGAGAAAACGTGAACAAACATTTGCGACGGAATTAGCTCGCACTTTTCTTAATAAAAATCTGCATTTCTTGCTAGTTCAGTCATGGTGATCAACAGCAGTTACAAACGACAGATGAAAACTACATAAGTGGAGTTACAGTGCGACCTCTAACCTATGACCGGATGAAACGGAGGTTTCGGCTGGATAAACGAATAACTGCGAGTAATTTATTAATGCAAAATTTATGGCTTGTACTGTTTTCTAATTTGTAAATATCAAATGTAAAAACAAAAAAACTGTACTTATTTAAGATTATACTCATTTGCAATTTTTTTTTAATTCGATTAGATGTTTCGATCACTCTGTATCATCTTATGATCTAAAACAAAGTAAAACTAAAGATGTACCATCAAATATTTTACAATAGTAGGGAAGAAAAGAACTGTACACAAGTGTAGATTTTACCAAAGTAATTACATCAGCAACCCGTCGTGTACACTCAGAATGACATATGAGAGTACCTTATTTTGCAACTGGGGTCAGTGTTTTAAATCGGTAGATGTTGGACGTAGGGGCTAGGAGGGGGAGGGGAAATGGCATGAGGCTGATTGGAGGAGGGGAATGGAAGCAGAGGTGGAGGGCGGGGACAGTAGTGGGCAAGTCGTGAGCTTAACAAGAGAGATCGTGTTTAAATTACCAACGTACAATTATGTAACGATTGTCGTTAAAACACTAATAAATTGAGAGCGAAGCCAAGGGAGAGGGGTAAGAGGGGGGGAGGGGAGTGAGGGGGGTTAGTAACAGGGAGGTTACGGCTTCAATAAGAGACGGTCCTACACTAAAGTTCCAAAAAGTCAACAATGTAAGAATTTTCTATTAAGATACCAGAATGGATATGTAAAACTGTAAAAGAATGTAAAACAGTAGATTTTAAAACTGGAAATCAAGTAGCCAAAATTGAATAAATATCTGAAGATATTCAATTTGTGAAACTTTAAGTATTAAGCCGGTAGTTCTTACTCTGAAAGTTTGAAAATAAAATCTATTAAAGATTTTTCGTTAAAACATTAAACGTTTAGGCCAAGAACAATGGATGTATAATTTTTTTCTTTTTTACTATTTAAATATTGGTTGCTACATGTTTGGTTTTACTTTATTTCAGATCTTAAAATAATCCACAGGGATCGAAACACGTAATCGAATTAAAAAAGAGTGCAACTGAGACAGAACAATAAACGAGATTAATCTTAAATATCTACTCGTACGCAGATGCTTAAATCTCTCAAGACGATTACGTCGACCATAGTGAAAAAATTGTATCTACGCTGTGTTTAAAACAAATGAAGATGCCTTAATGTGAAACTACACTAGAACACGTGTAACCAAAAAAAAAAAATAAAGACTGGAGCAAGAAAAAGACGTCTACTTTTACAAAACGTGCAATAAAGGACCGCGATGTACGGCTTGTGCCAAACGGCCTACAACAGAGGTCAAATAGGGGAATTCTTCATTAAATAGAAACAATAAAGTTTTTATCTGTTTATGTTTGTCAGGCCGCCGGCGGATCCATTCGGAAGCGGGAACCGCGAGGATCGCACGACGCGCCGGACCGATCCCTTCGACGAGGACCCCTACCTCAACCGCAGGTGAGTCCACTCAACGCCTGTGAGGTCTGTCCAGAACTAAAGGCAGGCGAAAGCTACGTTAATGGCCATTAAAACTGTCACACCAAGAAGGAACGCAGATGATAAACGGGTATTCATTGGACAAATATATTATACTAGAACTGACATGTGATTACCTTTTCACGCAATTTGGGTGCATAGCTCCTGAGAAATCAGTACCCATAATAACTACCTCTGGCCGTAATAACAGCCTTGATACCCCTTGGCATGGAGTCAAACAGATCTTGGATGGCGTGTACAGGTACAGCAGCCCATGCAGCTTCAACACGATACCACAGTTCATCAAGAGTAGTGACTGGCGTATTGTGACGAGCCAGTTGCACGGCCACCATTGACCAGACGTTTTCAGTTGGCGAGAAATCTGGAGAATGTGCTGGCCAGGGCGGCAGTCGAACATTTTCTGTATGCAGAAAGGCACATACAGGAACTGCAACATGCGGTCGTGCATTATCCTGCTGAATTGTAGGATTTTGTAGGGATCGAATGAAGGGTAGAACCACGGGTCGTAACACATCTGAAATGTAACGTACACTGTTCAAAGTGCCGACAATACGAACAAGAGGTGACCGAGACGTGTAATCAATGGCACCCCATACCATCACGCCAGGTGATACGCCAGTATGGCGATGACGAATACACGCTTCCAATGTGCGTTCACCTCGAGGTCGCCAAACACGGATGCGACCTTCATAATGCTGTAAACAGAACCTGGATGCATCCGAAAAAATGACGTTTTGCCATTCGTGCACCCAGGTTCGTCGTCGAGTACACCATCGCAGGCGCTCCTGTCTGTGATGCAGCGTCGAGGGTAACCGCAGCCATGGTCTCCGAGCTGGTAGTCCATGATAGTCCGAGCTGATAGTCCTTTATCAAAGTCGGAAACGTGATGGTACACATTTCTCCGCCTTACACGAGGCATCGCAACAACGTTTCACCAGGTATCGCCGGTCAACTGCTGTTTGTGTAAGAGGAATCGGTCGGGAACTTTCTTCATGTCAGCACGTTGTAGGTGTCGCCACCGGCGCCAACCTTGTGTGAATGCTCTGAAAAGCTAATCATTTCCATATCACAGCATCTTCTTCCTGTCGGTTAAATTTCGCTTCTGTAGCACGTCGTCTTCGTGGTGTAGCAATTTTAATGGCCAGTAGCGTACATCTGAACCGCAAAAGGCAAATGATGATAAAAAAAGAATGGAAGTTGGTTGTTAAAGCTCTTGGGGACAATTATTGAACTATACGAATTAAAACTTCGTCACTTCTGAACTTCTGCGTTAGGACGTTCAAACTGCACGGTTGGCCTTGGGGCATATGGTTTGCCTTATCGACGAGTCCCATTTCCATGTAGATGGGTTCGTCAGTAATCAAAAGTTGTGCATTTGGGGGACTGAGAGTAGTCTCTTGTTCCTCAACGAGTGACTATGAGGTGCGCTGTGTGCAGTCATGGAATAATCCTTGATGGCACGATGACTGCCGAACCGTACGAGAAGGTTTTGGAAGATGATTTCATCCCCATTATCCAGACTGGCGCTGATTTCGACAAGATGTGGCTCATGCAAGACAGAGCTCGACCCCTTCGAATGTTTAATGTCCTGGAGGAGCACTTTGGGAGAAGCTTTTTAGCGCTAGCACTGGAATAGGCTTCAATTGGCTGCCATATTCTCCGGATCTGAACACATGCGACACCCTTTTAGTGTACTATATTGAACACAAGGTGTACAGCAATAACCCCAAAATCTTTGCCGAACTAAAAACAGTAGTCCACCAACATGAGGTGGCAAGTATGAGGTAGCCAAGGAGGTGGAAACGTGGGTTATACTATGCCAATACTGCTTGGCAGCTACAACAGGAAAACACACTTAATTAGAAGGAGTGTAAAATAAGAAACTATTTATTACTTAACTTTGCTGTAGTCCATGAGCAGTTCGTTGACAATGACAGAAGACGCGACTAGACTAAGCGTCTGTAGAATGACATAATTTATAAGTCACAAATCTTGCAGTGACGAATTAATCTCTCGTAATCTTGAATGTCGAATCTCGTGAATTTGAAGACTAACTTGGAAAGGAGCTACAAAGACTTGATGGCAGCAATGGCTGAGCTAAAGACGATGACTAACATCGGCGCTGGCTGACAACTGAGGGCGGCTACGAGCTGTAGACTGGCACAACTGCACTGAACTACACTCTTGCTACACAAGAAGTGGCCTAGCGGCGCCTCGCGGCGAGCATACCTACTGCGACTGGCTGTGTACTCTTTGGCTAGCACAGCCGTTCTTCTGTTCCGTTATCGAGAGAATCGCATCCGGCAGATCGATCTCTCAGGCAGCGGTGTGGTCGTATGACAGACGACATCACAATAACCTATATCCGAATACCTATAGTGACGGTTCCGTATTGAATAAAGTGTGTGCACGCCTTACTTTGTAACTAATTTACGTTTTTTTCCCTATAGTTCAAGAATTGTCACCCTGTATACTTGAAATACTATCCTTTTAGTTACTTCAACCTGGTTTCACGCTCTGAAACGCTATCCCAGTATATCAAAACTTACCCATGTAAATAAACGCAATCTGACTGAAATGATTAAAGTTTCAGAGTGGCCATTACTTTCGCAGAATGCAGCTGAATAAATAAAACAGAGTTGGTGTTCGACCAAAGTTAACCAAACCAAAACTGAAATTAGAATACTTAGTGTATACGTTACATATCTATAAACGATTAAGGCAACGACATTGCATCTTATAGAACCAATGTGTGCAATGAAAATGGTTTTTGCCTCGGTGACCTACATCACCTAATCTGAAGAACACTGTAGTAGCAGAAATTACGAAGTGCGTTCAATAAGTAATGCAACACATTATTTTATTGGCCAAATTCGATTGAAAAATACGAAATTTGCTGTGGGACGTCGAGGATTATTTCGGCTTCAGCCGCTATGCTTCATCAAGTTCCGATAGGTGGTGGCGCTATGCGTAGTGTGCAACACGTACAAAAATTATAGGGGGTAATAAGTTCGTGAAAATACCAACTATACTCAAACACAATACACTGAAGAGCCAAAGAAACTGGTACACCTGCGTAATATCGTGTTGGGCCCCCACAAGCACGCAGAAGTGCCGCAATACGACGTGGCGTGGACTCGACTAATATCTGAATTATTGTTGGAGGAAATTTACACCATGAATCATGCTGGGCTGTCCATGAATACATAAGAGTCCAAGGGGGTGGAGATCTCTTCTAAACAGCACGTTGCAACGCATCTCAGGTAGGCTCAATAATGTTCATGTCTGGGGAGTTTCATGACCAGCGGAAGCGTCCGCAGTCAGAAAAACGTTCCTAGAGCTACTCTGTAGCAATTCTGGAAGCGTGGGGTGTCGCATTGTCCTGCTGGAATTGCCCGTCTGAATGCACAATCTACATGAATGGATGCAGGTGATCAGACTGGATGCTTACGCAGGTGTCACCCGTCAGAGTTGTATCTAGACATATCTGGGGTCCCATATCACTCCAACTGCACACGCCCCACGACGTAACAGAGCCTCCACCACCTTGAACAGTCCCCTGCTGACATACTGGGTCCATGGATTCATGAAGCTGTCTCCATACCCGTACACGTCCATCCGCACGATACAATTTGAATAGAGACTCGTCCGACCAGGCAATATATTTCCAGTCATTAACAGTCCAATACCGGTGTTGACGCGACCAAGTGAGGCGTATAGCTTTTTTTCGTTCGGTCATGAAGGGTACACGAGTGGACTTTGGCTCTGAAAGCCCATACCGATGATATTTCGTTGAATGGTTCGCACGATGACACTTGTTGATGGCGTAGCATTGAAATCTCCAGCAAGTTGCGGAAAGGTTGCACTTCTGTCGCGTAGAACGATTCTCTTCAATCGTCTCTTGCCTCGTTCTTGCAGGATCTTTCTCCAGCCGCAGCGATGTCGGAGATTTCATGTTTTACCGGATTCCTGATTTTCACGGTACACTCGTGAATTCGTCGTACGGGAAAATCCCCACTTCATTGCTACCTCGTAGACGCTGTGTCCCAACGCTCATGCGCCAGCTGTAACACCTACGTTCAAACTCACTTAAATCTTGATAATCTGCCATTGTAGCAGCAGTAACCACACTAACAACTTCGCCGGACACTCGAAGTCTTATATAGGCGTATTCTGCGTGTTTAGATATCACTGTATTTGAATACGCACCCCTATATCAGTTTCTTTGACCAACTACATGTTGGAATAATTGTTTTATCTTCTCATGTATGCTACCAGCATTTTATTATTTTCAGTTCTTGAACTCTAATACAAATGTAATTTAATTTGTCAACATTCTTTTTCTGGTATTTTTTGTTTCAGTATGATAAATTTTATTACGTAATTTTGCACACACTGGTACCATCTAGCATATATACACTCCTGGAAATTGAAATAAGAACACCGTGAATTCATTGTCCCAGGATGGGGAAACTTTATTGACACTTTCCTGGGGTCAGATACATCACATGATCACACTGGCAGAACCACAGGCACATAGACACAGTCAACAGAGCATGCACATTGTCGGCACTAGTACAGTGTATATCCACCTTTCGCAGCAGTGCAGGCTGCTGTTCTCCCATGGAGACGATCGTAGAGATGCTGGATGTAGTCCTGTGGAACGGCTTGCCATGCCATTTACACCTGGCGCCTCAGTTGGACCAGCGTTCGTGCTGGACGTGCAGACCGCGTGAGACGACGCTTCATCCAGTCCCAAACATGCTCAATGGGGGACAGATCCGGAGATCTTGCTGGCCAGGGTAGTTGACTTACAGCTTCTAGAGCACGTTGGGTGGCACGGGATACATGCGGACGTGCATTTTCCTTTTGGAACAGCAAGTTCCCTTGCCGGTCTAGGAATGGTAGAACGATGGGTTCGATGACGGTTTGGATGTACCGCGCACTATTCAGTGTCCCCTCGACGATCACCAGAGGTGTACGGCCAGTGTAGGAGATCGCTCCCCACACCATGATGCCGGGTGTTGGCCCTGTGTGCCTCGGCCGTATGCACTCCTGATTGTGGCGCTCACCTGCACGGCGCCAAACACGCATACGACCATCATTGGCACCAAGGCAGAAGCGACTCTCATCGCTGAAGACGACACTTCTCCATTCGTCCCTCCATTCACGCCTGTCGCGACACCACTGGAGGCGGGCTGCACGATGTTGGGGCGTGAGCGGAAGACGGCCTAACGGTGTGCGGGATCGTAGCCCAGCTTCATGGAGACGGTTGCGAATGGTCCTCGCCGATACCCCAGGAGCAACAGTGTCCCTAATTTGCTGGGAAGTGGCGGTGCTGTCCCCTACGGCACTGCGTAGGATCCTACGGTCTTGGCGTGCATCCGTGCGTCGCTGCGGTCCGGTCCCAGGTCGACGGGCAAGTGCACCTTCCGCCGAGCACTGGCGACAACATCGATGTACTGTGGAGACCTCACGCCCCACGTGTTGAGCAATTAGGCGGTACGTCCACCCGGCCTCCCGCATGCCCACTATACGCCCTCGCTCAAAGTCCGTCAACTGCACATACCGTTCACGTCCACGCTGTCGCTGCATGCTACCAGTGTTAAAGACTGCGATGGAGCTCCGTATGCCACGGCAAACTGGCTGACACTGACGGCGGCGGTGCACAAATGCTGCGCAGCTAGCGACATTCGACGGCCAACACCGCGGTTCCTGGTGTGTCCGCTGTGCCGTGCGTGTGATCATTGCTTGTACAGCCCTCTCGCAGTGTCCGGAGCAAGTATGGTGGGTCTGACACATCGGTGTCAATGTGTTCTTTTTTCCATTTCCAGGAGTGTACTTCTGCCTTCCTCTTAAATACATAATTCCAGAACACAATAGTTTTAATGATACGGTACTTAATTACACACCATATCACAAGTTACACTCCTTAACGATGCTTTATTGTATATCCTGCCGCTCTCTTGTCTTGAATTTTTATACAGCATGTCTCAAACCTTTTGAGTCAATTCTGAATAGGTGACTGCGAGTCCACAACCGATTATATTGAGACAGGGAACCAATGGTCTGAAATGTATATTTATTGTGTTATGGATATTCCCAATGTACACCGTATACCAAATTAGCTAATGGTAACAGTCCAAAGTGGACACCACGAGTCTCAATGCATGCATGATATTGGCGCATTAAGTTCTACAGCACTCTTTCAAAGATTCCTGGTGTCTGTTGTATCAGAAAACAGGCAGCTTGGACCCTAGCAAACTAGTCTTCATCCACTGCTATGGGGGTTCGTGCACCATATCGATGTACACCCCAGAGGCAAAATCCAGAGGTGCGAGATCCGACGATCATGCTGGCCTTGGGACAGGACTCTTCCTTCTGATCCACCGATAAAGGAACGTGTTGTACAGGTGCTCGCTGCCGTTATCATTGAAGTGGGCTTGTACGCCATGGTGCTGAAACCATATCCTTACGCAGACAACAGGGGAACCATCTCCAACAACTGTGGCAGCACGTCTCGCAGGAACACCAGGTAAAATGTAGCAGTCGAATGGGGAAGCAGAAAATAAGGTACTATAAGATGATTTTGGTCAATGGCTGGCCATGCTTTGTCAGAAAAATCGTTGCTGGTGGCCGCTGATGTTGGCAGCATGGGGATTGTCCTCACTCCAGGAATGGCTGTTGTAGCTCTTGAAAACATCTTCACTGGTGAGTGAGGCCTCATCAGTGAACAATACAAACTGTACGAAGTTCGGCAGTACTGCACTGTGGTGGATAATCCTTTGGCAGAAGTGAACGCAGGGCTGAAATTCCGTTGGTTCCAGTGCTTGCACACGCTCTTATTGACATAGATGTAATAGCTGTTCCACCAGTACTCCAGTCTCTCGTAAGTTGGTACCAGCAGAGATAAACTTCTTCCACTTAGGATGACGCCCGTTGGCATAGCGTTTCTGTACATTAGTGATGCTTTACAGGCAATACATCTTGCCGCACTGTACATGAAATGCATGTGTGCCGAATATAATGACGAGTAACGTTCCATCTTTGACATTGCGTCATGCACTATATACAGTAATACACCCCACCATGAACACATCAGAAGCAGTCTGTTGCAATAAACGACTGACACCAGGGATATTGGTGTGCGGCAACACACGTTAACGTTCTGATGCGCTTCATGCAATCGTCATATGACACATGTGCTATGAGATATGTTGTGTACGGTATATCTGTCAGGCGGTCAATGGTGTACGCCGTTTATTATCAGGTTTCTCTTCCAATGTACAACAAATAACCGGAATCTTTGAGAGAGAATGGACAACTGGCTGCGCCGTCGCCATGCATTTTATTTGTTAATTTACATCGTAATTTACTGAGGAGCACATTCCATTATCAGTTAGTTGCCTCCTCACTAATAATTGTTTTATCTTCTCATGCAAGCTCCACGAATTTTATTATTTTCAATTGCTGAACTCTTTTACAACTGTAAGTTAATTTGCCATCATTCCTTTTCTGGTGTTTTTGTTAAACTTTGTTTCAATATGATAAAATTTATTACGTAATTGTGCACACAGTGGTGCCATCTCGTAATATAGCTTTGCCTTCACGTTAAATACAGCATTACGAAACGCAATAGTTTTAATGATTCGGTACTGTGAAATGTTACACTCCGTAACGATGTTTTATTGTACATCCTGCCGCTTTCTTGTCTTTAAATTTTATGCAGGGTATCTCAAACCTCTTGAGTTAGTTTGAAACAGGTGTCTGTGGGCCCGCAACCGATTACATTGAGGTAGGGAACTAATGGTTCGACATGCATATTTATTGTTTGATGGACTTACACAATGTACACCGTATAACAATAGCTAACTAGTAACAGCTGAAGGTAACTGGCAATGGTCTCATTGAGCAACTACTAAAACCTACGTTGTTGTTAACTGGTGTACAGTGTATGTCCATAACCCGGAACTGAACCCCATTCGAACAAGCCTCGGAAAGCCCAACGGTACCTGCCGACAGCCGTGTCATCCTCAACCGACAGACGTCTCTCTGTACACGGATTTCAAGGGGCATCTGGTCAGCACACCCCTCGCCCGGCCGTTGCCAGTTTTCGTGACCGGACAGCTACATCTCAGTCAAGTAGCTCCTCAATTGGCCTCACTGAGTGCAGCCCACTTGCCAACACCACTCCCAGACCCGACGGTTATCCATCCAAGGGTTTGCCAATCCCGACACTGCTCAACTTGGGCGAGCTCACGGGAACTGGTGCCACCGCCGTGGCAAGGCCATCGGCTCTATGTCCATAACACAATAATTATGCATTTCCAACCATTACTGTCCTATCTCAATACAACTGTCCGCAGCTCGTGGTCTCGCGGTCGCTTTCTCGCTTCCCGAGTATGGGGTCCCGGGTTCAATCCCTGGTGGGGTCAAGGATTTTTACGTGCCTCAAGATGATTGGGTGTTTTGTTGTCCTCATCATTGCATCATCATTCATGAATGTGGCGAGTTTGGACTCAGAAAAGGTTGGGAATTTTTACGGGCGCTGATAACCGAGCAGTTGAGAGCCCCACAAACCAAACCTCATCATCATCATCAATACAACTGGTTCTAGACCTTGTCACTTGTTTCGATTTGGCACAAACGGGTTAAGACAACCTATATTGTACATGTTCTTAAGTAGATAGGACTCCTTATGAATACCACTATTTTTTTAGGATTGATGATCATTCCTAAACAATGGAAACCTATCATTTCATTTTCTAAACTCTCGATGTAGACAAATAAAGGTTACACTGAAAATGAAGATGGCATTTCCACATTATTGACCATGTCAGCCCATATAAAAATATATCGACGAGGGTTGTAGATTTAGGATTCTCCATTATTTGTGGCGGCTTGCGTTATTGACAACTGCAAATATCTGCTGCCAAGAACTCTTCCGGGTTGTATGGCCGTGGTTCTTGGAACCCTTCTATCCCTGACGTTTCGTCCAAAGCTACGTTGGACATCTTCGGAGGTGCTCCTGGTTGTGACTGACGAGTACGACGTCGAAGAACGGACTAAATACCGTGGAAAGTGGGCGTGGTCTGGAATTCACGTTATAACGGAGATAAACCTTGTCAAGGGTGAAATATAACTATCGATCATAGTATGCCAGAGATAAAAACTTCTCATCGAGTCTGTAGGGCCACTGTCCATATATCGCTGAGTTTCATGGCTTCTTCTTTTCTGTTAAAATTATCCCCAGAAGTGTGAATACACGCTTGAAGGAACATAAAAGTCTCTGCCGACTAGGGAAAACAGAGAAGTCATCCGTGGCGGAACATGCTCTTCAGTCGGGTGATCACGTAGTGAAATTTTCGGAAACTGAAGTTTTATGTACTATGACGAACTATTATCCACAGCTATATAGAGAAGCCATCGAAATATACAAACACGGGGATAATTTTAACAGAAAAGAAGAAGCATGGACAGTGGCGCTACAGAATCGATGAGAAGTTTTTATCTTTGGCGTACTATGGTCGATAGTTATATTTTAGCCTTGACAAGGTTTATCTCTGCTATCACGTGAAATCCAGACCACGCCCACTTTCCACGGTATTTAGGACGTTCTTCGACGACCGAGTCGTCAATCGTCAAGACTCAGCACAACCAGGAGCACCTCCGAAGACGTCCAACGTAGCTTCAGACGAAACGTCAAGGATAGGAGCGTTGTACGGACCACGGCCATACAACCCGGAAGAATTCTCGGCAGCTGGAACATCCGGTCGTGAAAGCCTTCACTGCAGGAACTGCAAGTGTTTCTGGACGTGACGTGAAGCGGTGTTGGGTGTGCGCCCGCAGGACGACGGCCGCCACGCCCCTGTCTTCGCGCCGGCCGGCCACCGCCGCCCCGCTGCCGTTCCACAACGTGTGGGAGGAGGGGGAGGAGGGCTCGCGGCAGCCCGCCGGCGAGGCGACGACGCGCCGCCCGGGGCCGGGCCAGAGGCCGCCCGACGCCGAGTGGATCACGCCGGACGTGGGCACCGCGGCGCGGCCCAGGCCGACCGCCCCCACCACCACGGAGGGCCGGCGCACCACGCGACAACCCCAGCACGATGACGGTTCATATCATTACACTCCTAACATACACTGCTCTAAACAGCAAGGTCAACATGACTTTGGGTGTCTGCCATAGTGGCCGAGCGGTTCTAGGCGCTACAGTCTGGAACCGCGCGACCGCTACAGTTCGAATGCTGCCTCGGGCATGGATGTGTGTGATGTCCTTAGTGTAGTTAGGTTTAAGTAGTTCTAAGTCTAGGGGACTGATGACCTCGGAAGTTAAGTCCCTTAGTGCTCAGAGTCATTTGAACCATTTTTGTCTGCCATACTCCATTTGCGCAGTACACTGAGGGATCCTCCTAATCTCCTGTCGGACCTCCTTTTGCCCGGAGTAGTGCAGAAACTCGACATGGCATGGCGTCAAGAAGTCGTTGGAAGTCCCCCGCAGAAACACTGAGCCACACTGCCTCTATAGCCGACCACGACTGCGAAACGCTCGTGCCTCATAAATGCTCGATGGGATCCATGTAAGGACAACTGGATGGTCAAATCATTCACTCGAATTGCCTAGAATGTTCTTCGGATCAGCCGCGAACAACTGTGTCCCTGTGACATGGCTCTGTAAGGTGAAGTCCATCTATGGCTGCAAATGGTCTCAAAGTGGCCAGATATAACCACTCCCACTCGACCAGTTCTGTCGGACCGGAGTACCCAGCCCATTACATGTAAACGCAGCCTACACTATTATGGAGCCACCACCAGGTTGTACAGTACCTTGATGACGGCCTAGGTCCATGGCTTCGTGTGCTCTGCGCCACACTCGAACCCTACTGTCAACTCTTTGATATGGTCCTAGTCAAGTGTGGATTTATCGTTAAGTAGGAGTGGCAGTTGGAATGGGAGGGCTAGGCGAACTTCCAGGGGATAGAGCAGTACAGGCTCCGACAGAGACAGCGAGTGCCGCGCCTCTAGGCAACTTCAAATGGCTCTGAGCACTATGGGACTTGACAGCTATGCTCATCAGTCCCCTAGAACTTAGAACTACTTAAACCTAACTAACCTAAGGACAGCACACAATACCCAGTCATCACGAGGCAGAATAGGCAACTCTCTCAACTCAAATATGCGCCCAAGGTACAGGCTACAGGATCACGGTTGGGTGCGGAACATTGGAAACCAATGTCGGCCCTGCAATTATCGTAAATACAGATGTTTCTTGTCTTCCAAAACGTTAAGTCGGAAGAATCTATATAAAAGGATATAGTACCAAAATTATGATCACTACGCAATGAAACCAACAACCAGGGAACAATTCTCAATAATGATAGGTTAATTCACAGACCTGTTGCGTCCAAACATATATGTATAAAAGATTTAAACAGTACAAATGTACGTAAAACTATAAAAATGTAATCAACCAAGCAACATACTACAGATGATGGCCGTACGCTACCAGGTAAACCTGCTGCAGGTAAGACTATTAAATGACCAGAATTATTTTACCTTTTAAATGTTAACAGACATAGATAAAGGACTACAACAAGATAATCATCGAAGCCACAAGTACCAGGTGTTACTGACAACAGTAACACTTAGACGCCAGACCTGCTGAGACCCAGCATATACATACATTACAAATAAGGACGTTTAAACAGCAATATATACATATACAGGATGTTACAAAAAGGTACGACCAAACTTTCAGGAAATATTCCTCACACACAAATAAAGAAAAGATGTTATGTGGTCATGTGTCCGGAAATGCTGAATTTCCATGTTAAAGCTCATTTTAGTTTCGTCAGTATGTACTGTACTTCCTCGATTCACCGCCAGTTGGCCCAATTGAAGGAAGATAATGTTGACTTCGGTGCATGTGTTGACATGCCGACTCATTGCTCTACACTACTAGCATCAAGTACATCAGTACGTAGCATCAACAGGTTAGTGTTCATCACGAACGTGGTTTTGCAGTCAGTGCAATGTTTACAAATTCGGAGTTGGCAGACGCCCATTTCATGTATGGATTAGCAAGGGGCAATAGCCGTGGCGCGGTACGTTTGTATCGAGACAGATTTCCAGAACGAAGGTGTCCCGACAGGAAGACGTTCGAAGCAATTGATCGGCGTCTTAGGGAGCACGGAACATTCCAGCCTATGACTCGCGACTGGGAAAGACCTAGAACGACGACGAGGATACCTGCAATGGACGAGGCAATTCTTCGTGCAGTTGACGATAACCCTAATGTCAGCGTTAGAGAAGTTTCTGCTGTACAAGGTAACGTTGACCACGTCACTGTATGGAGAGCGCTACGGGAGAACCAGTTGTTTCCATACTATGTACAGCATGTGCAGGTACCATCAGCAGCTGATTGGCCTCCACGGGTACACTTCTGCGAATGGTTCATCCAACAATGTGTCAATCCTCATTTCAGTGCAAATGTTCTCTTTACGGATGAGGCTTCATTCCAACGTGATCAAATTGTAAATTTTCACAATCAACATGTGTGGGCTGACGAGAATCCGCACGCAATTGTGCAATCACGTCATCAACACAGATTTTCTGTGAACGTTTGGGTAGGCATTGTTGGTGATGTCTTGATTGGGCCCCATGTTCTTCCACCTACGCTCAATGGAGCACGTTATCATGATTTCATACGGGATACTCTACCTGTGATGCTAGAACATGTGCCTTTACAAGTGCGACACAACATGTGGTTCATGCACGATGGAGTTCCTGCACATTTCAGTCGAAGTGTTCCTGCGCATCTCAACAACAGAGTCGGTGACCGATGGATTGGTAGAGGCGGATCAATTCCATGGCCTCCACGTTCTCCTGACCTCAATCCTCTTGACTTTCATTTATGGGGGCATTTGAAAGCTCTTGTCTACGCAACCCCGGTACCAAATGTAGAGACTCTTCGTGCTCGTATTGTGGACGGCTGTGATACAATACGCCATTCTCCAGGGCTGCATCAGCGCATCAGGGATTGCATGCGACGGATGGAGCATTCATGTATCCTCGGTAACGCAGGACATTTTGAACATTTTCTGGAACAGTGTTTGAAGTCACGCTGGTACGGTCTGTTGCTGTGTGTTTCCATTCCATGATTAATGTGATTTGAAGAGACGTAATAAAATGAGCTCTAACATGGAAAGTAAGCGTTTCCGGACACATGCCCACATAACATATTTTCTTTCTTTGTGTGTGAGGAATGTTTCCTGAAAGTTTGTCCGTACATTTTTGTAACACCCAGTATAAAATTAGAACTATGTTATCTTGCTGACAATGCTAATAATCAATCGCCAGAACCAGCAAGACGCAAACTTGCAGATCAAGTTGACAATCTACCATTTAACGGTATACACACACACGCGACCACAGGCAGATTCAAACTGTTCAAACAGTGACCATCGCACTATCACGAGGCAATCTCGCCGGTACAACCTTGTGGGAGCAAAATTAATAGCAAACAAGCGGCACAGACTAGCAACCGAAATTCTAGTCTGCGTGAGGCAGTTTCGAATACCAACGGCCACAGTTTAAGCCACACAAAACAGCTCACAGTACGATACAATCCCACTCGCGAAACGATGCCGTCTACGCTGGCCACCGACTGCCCGTACGCTAGTACGTCCTCTCTCTCCGAAAGCCGCCAGCGATCGTACGCTAAGCACTGTGACCCCGTCTGGCGATGCGCCAGAGGAAGGAGAGCACGGCTCACTCTTAGGCTGGTATTACGCTATCAAATTTCTTTGTCAAAGATTTGATCAAAGACGTGATCAAATATATTTGATAAAGATCTCTGACGTAGCGCCAGAAGGGGTATTACACTGTCATCATATTTTTCGTCAAAGTTCAAGATGGCTGACAACAACAATTTGTTGTTAGCCGCAGCAGTTTCATGTACCACAATTGCACTGTGTGCGCATGCGGAAGAGAAGCGGGGGGAAAAAAAGGAGACAAACCAGGGTGAAGCCGTGGGTTTTACGACGACGCGATGAAAGCATTCAACAAAACTTGTTCCGTGAGCTTATAGTGGCGGACGTCAAGTCGTACATCAATCACTTAAGAATGGATGAGCAAACATTTCTGTATGTGCTCAATGAAGTGTATCCTCATATCACAAACAACAATATTCACTTAAGAACTGCTACATCTGCAGAAGACAGGCTCACTGTAACACTCCAATTCCTTGCTACAGGAGATGGTTAGATTAGGTTAGGTTAGGTTAGGTTAGGTTAGGTCAGGTCTGGTCTGGTCTCCAATCTTCGTAATCTATTTTTGTATTTAGCGTGCCTCACGTTGTAAAGCGCCTCATCAGCTTCACACATCTCTATTAATTTTGTAGTTGTCGGCACACACCAATTGTATTTACCGGCAATGTTTATAAAAACACTGCAGACGACAGAATGTAGTGATGCTAGCGCTCCATGTGGTAATATGTCACATTGTAGTGAACAGAAGACAAGCGACTTCTTTGATCAAATCTACAGCGAGGCCCTAGATTTGATCAAATATTGGACGACATTTGTCAAAGTTCCCTATTACACCATCAAACATCTTTGACAAAGATATCGGACAAAGAAATTTGATAGTGCAATACCGGCCTTACCAACTGAAATCGGGCCCCATCTGACCAGGCGACGGTTTTCCAGTCAGACCGATGTGGTCACGGAGAGGCTCTACAGGCGATGTCGTGCTGTTAGCTAAGGCGCTCGCATCGGTCGTCTGCTGCCACAGTCCATTAACGTCAAATTTCGTCTCGATGTCCTAAAGAATACGTTAATCGTACGTCCCACATTGATTTCTGCGGTTATTTCATGCAGCGTTGCTTATCTATTAGGATTCGCAACTCTACGAAAATGTCACTGCTCTCGGTCGGTAAGTGAAGAGTACCAGACGCTGCGCTGTCCGTGAAAAGAGGCAGTCCCTAAAATTTGGTATTCTCGGCCCGCTCTGGACACTGTAGTTTTCGGAATTGTGAATTTCCTAACGATTTCCGAAATTGAATGTCCCACGCTAACTCTGACTACCGCTCCTCCTTCAAAATCTGCTAATTCCCATCGAGCGACCATTCTCACGTCGGACACCTGTTCACATGAATCACCTGAGTACAAATGACAACTCCGCCAATGGATTGTCCTTTTATACTGTGTGTACGCGATACTGCCACCACGTTTACACGTGCATATCGCTACCCCATGGCTTTCGTCACCTGAGTGTAACTGAGGTCTGGGTTATGTTAACGAAATTAAACCAATATCTTTCAGAAATTAAGTATACTACAACACATCATTACATTCGCAGTCTGTTACATAAAACGAAATGAAATGTCGTGCAGGCATCGAAAAGAAAGTGGAATCGATATTGCCGCGCGGGATTAGCCGATCGGTCTAAGGGGCTGCAGTCATGGACTGTGCGGCAGGTCCCTGCGGAGGTTCGAGCCCTCCCTCGGTCATGGGTGTGTGTGTTCATCTTTCGGATAGTTTAGGTTAAGTAGTGTGCAAGCTTAGGGACTGATCACCTTAGCAGTTAAGTCCCATAAGATTCCACACACATTTTTTTGGAATCGATATCCTTCCCATTATTCCGTGTGCTTTTCATTGCACTTTGAGAGCTCCAATACGTGAGCGTTTATCACTGACTGACACCTACGTAGCACGTTCCATGTAAGTGTACAGAGGTCACCCTGCAGTATGCCTTCCCACTCCTGAATAAGAGAGTTTTGAAGATTCTGTGGTGAAACAGGACACCAGGAATACATTTGGCAAGCATGTCCCACATACGCACGACAGGACTGTCGGACGGACTCACTGCCGGCCATTAGGTCCATGTCTTAGCTTCGCAAGCCATCCCTGCTGACACCCACCAAAATGGGCCCTGGCATTAAAAGCATACCGTCTGCAGCAGCTTCACATAGAATCTGTCCAAAGTACTGCCTGGCGGTAAGGCGGCTGTGTGATTTCTATGCTGAAACTTAGATACGGTTGCTGAAAGGCAACCACGTTTAAAACTGCAAACACAGATCATCTAATTTTGTACTGTCAAAAATATCTTATATCTTATTAATGCCGTGTACCACCTTTGGAGAGAAGAGAACCACGTGTATGAATATCAAGAGCTCAGATGGCAACCCAGTTCTAAGCAAAGAAGGGAAGGCAGAAAGGTGGAAGGAGTGTATAGAAGGTTTATACAAGGGCGATGTACTTGAGGACAATATTATGGAAATGGAAGAGGATGTAGATGAAGACGAAATGGGAGATACGATACTGCGTGAAGAGTCTGACAGAGCACTGAAAGACCTGAGTCGAAACAAGGCCCCCGGAGTAGACAACATTCCATTAGAACTACTGACGGCCTTGGGAGAACCAGTCCTGACAAAACTCTACCAGCTGGTGAGCAAGATGTATGAGACAGGCCAAATACCCTCAGACTTCAAGAAGAATATAATAATTCCAATCCCAAAGAAAGCCGGTGCTGACAGATGTGAAAATTACCGAACTATCAGTTTAATAAGCCACGGCTGCAAAATACTAACGCGAATTCTTTACAGACGAATGGAAAAACTGATAGATGCGGACCTCGGGGAGGATCAGTTTGGATTCCGTCGAAATATTGGAACACGTGAGGCAATACTGACCTTACGACTTATCTTAGAAGAAAGATTAAGAAAAGGCAAACCTACGTTTCTAGCATTTGTAGACTTAGAGAAAGCTTTTGACAATGTTGACTGGAATACTCTATTTCAAATTCTAAAGGTGGCAGGGGTAAAATACAGGGAGCGAAAGGCTATTTACAATTTGTACAGAAACCAGATGGGAGTCATAAGAGTCGAGGGGCATGAAAGGGAAGCAGTGGTTGGGAAAGGAGTGAGACAGGGTTGTAGCCTCTCCCCGATGTTATTCAATCTGTATATTGAGCAAGCAGTAAAGGAAACAAAAGAAAAATTTGGAGTAGGTATTAAAATTCATGGAGACGAAGTAAAAACTTTGAGGTTCGCCGATGACATTGTAATTCTGTCAGAGACGGCAAAGGACTTGGAAGAGCAGTTGAACGGAATGGACAGTGTCTTGAAAGGAGGATATAAGATGAACATTAACAAAAGCAAAACGAGGATAATGGAATGTAGTCAAAGTAATTCGGGCGATGCTGAGGGAATTAGATTAGGAAATGAGACACTTAAAGTAGTAAAGGAGTTTTGCTATTTAGGAAGTAAAATAACTGATGATGGTCGAAGTAGAGAGGATATAAAATGTAGACTGGCAATGGCAAGAAAAGCGTTTCTGAAGAAGAGAAATTTGTTAACATCGAATATAGATTTATGTATCAGGAAGTCGTTTCTGAAAGTATTTGTTTGGAGTGTAGCCATATATGGAAGTGAAACATGAACGATAAATAGTTTGGACAAGAAGAGAATAGAAGCTTTCGAAATGTGGTGCTACAGAAGAATGCTGAAGATTAAATGGGTAGATCACATAACTAATGAGGAAGTATTGAATAGGATTGGGGAGAAGAGAAGTTTGTTGCACAACTTGACTAGAAGAAGGGATCGGTTGGTAGGACATGTTTTCAGGCATCAAGGGATCACAAATTTAGCATTGGAGGGCAGCGTGGAGGGTAAAAATCGTAGAGGGAGACCGAGAGATGAGTACACTAAGCAGATTCAGAAGGATGTAGGTTGCAGTAGGTACTGGGAGATGAAGCAGCTTGCACAGGATAGAGTAGCATGGAGAGCTGCATCGAACCAGTCTCAGGACTGAAGACAACAACAACAACAACAAAAAAGAATGGGACAGAAACTAGATATTGAAAAGTGCTTAGGTGGCAATCCACCACACATTGGAGACTACATTCAAAAACTTCGCTAGCATATTTAAGCGCGGTTTGAATCACAAGAACAGTAGCGTACATGGAGTTTTGTCGGCGCTGATTACAGTTCTCAGTTATAAAATTTTGAAAACGAAAGTCATCAGATCTTATTCTCAATGTTCTACAAGTCAGTTAATGTAAACGTGTAATAAAGCAGACAAAAAACTGAATTTGTTAAACTGCGAAGTGTGAAGATTAAAACGGGCAGCAAAGATCTGCTGCATGAATAATTCTTTATTTACTACCGGTTTTAATCATGTTGTTGTTGTTGTTGTTGTGGTCTTCAGTCCTGAGACTGGTTTGATGCAGCTCTCCATGCTACTCTATCCTGTCCAAGCTTCTTCATCTCCCAGTACCTACTGCAACCTACATCCTTCTGAATCTGCTTAGTGTACTCATCTCTCGGTCTCCCTCTACGATTTTTACCCTCCACACTGCCCTCCAATACTAAATTTGTGATCCCTTGATGCCTGAAAACATGTCCTACCAACCGATCCCTTCTTCTAGTCAAGTTGTGCCACAAACTTCTCTTCTCCCCAATCCTATTCAATACCTCCTCATTAGTTACGTGATCTATCCACCTTATCTTCAGTATTCTTCTGTAGCACCACATTTCGAAAGCTTCTATTCTCTTCTTGTCCAAACTAGTTATCGTCCATGTTTCACTTCCATACATGGCTACACTCCAAACAAATATTTTCAGAAATGACTTCCTGACACTTAAATCTATATTCGATGTTAACAAATTTCTCTTCTTCAGAAACGCTTTCCTTGCCATTGCCAGTCTACATTTTATATCCTCTCTACTTCGACCATCATCAGTTATTTTGCTCCCCAAATAGCAAAACTCCTTTACTACTTTAAGTGTCTCATTTCCTAATCTAATTCCCTCAGCATCACCCGATTTAATTGGACTACATTCCATTATCCTCGTTTTGCTTTTGTTAATGTTCATCTTATATCCGCCTTTCAAGACACTGTCCATTCCGTTCAACTGCTCTTCCAAGTCCTTTGCCGTCTCTGACAGAATTACAATGTCATCGGCGAACCTCAAAGTTTTTACTTCGTCTCCATGAATTTTAATACCTACTCCAAATTTTTCTTTTGTTTCCTTTACTGCTTGCTCAATATACAGATTGAATAACATCGGGGAGAGGCTACAACCCTGTCTCACTCCTTTCCCAACCACTGCTTCCCTTTCATGCCCCTCGACTCTTATGACTCCCATCTGGTTTCTGTACAAATTGTAAATAGCCTTTCGCTCCCTGTATTTCACCCCTGCCACCTTTAGAATTTGAAATAGAGTATTCCAGTCAACATTGTCAAAAGCTTTCTCTAAGTCTACAAATGCTAGAAACGTAGGTTTGCCTTTTCTTAATCTTTCTTCTAAGATAAGTCGTAAGGTCAGTATTGCCTCACGTGTTCCAACATTTCGACGGAATCCAAACTGATCCTCCCCGAGGTCCGCATCTATCAGTTTTTCCATTCGTCTGTAAAGAATTCGCGTTAGTATTTTGCAGCTGTGACTTATTAAACTGATAGTTCGGTAATTTTCACATCTGTCAGCACCTGCTTTCTTTGGGATTGGAATTATTATATTCTTCTTGAAGTCTGAGGGTATTTGGCCTGTCTCATACATCTTGCTCACCAGCTGGTAGAGTTTTGTCATGACTGGCTCTCCCAAGGCCGTCAGTAGTTCTAATGGAATGTTGTCTACTCCGGGGGCCTTGTTCCGACTCAGGTCTTTCAGTGCTCTGTCAAACTCTTCACGCAATATCGTATCACCCATTTCGTCTTCATCTACATCCTCTTCCATTTCCATAATATTGTCCTCAAGTACATCACCCTTGTATAAACCTTCTATATACTCCTTCCACCTTTCTGCCTTCCCTTCTTTGCTTAGAACTGGGTTGCCATCTGAGCTCTTGATATTCATACACGTGGTTCTCTTCTCTCCAAAGGTCTCTTTAATTTTCCTGTAGGCAGTATCTATCTTACCCCTAGTGAGATAAGCCTCTACATCCTTACATTTATCCTCTAGCCATCCCTATTTAGCCATTTTGCACTTCCTCTCGATCTCATTTTTGAGACGTTTGTATTCCTTTTTGCCTGCTTCATTTACTGCATTTTTATATTTTCTCCTTTCATCAATTAAATTCAATATTTCTTCTGTTACCCAAGGATTTCTAGCAGCCCTCGTCTTTTTACCTACTTTATCCTCTGCTGCCTTCACTACTTCATCCCTCAGAGCTACCCATTCTTCTTCTACTGTATTTCTTTCCCCTATTCCTGTCAATTGTTCCCTTATGCTCTCCCTGAAACTCTGTACAACCTCTGGTTCTTTCAGTTTATCCAGGTCCCATCTCCTTAATTTCCCACATTTTTGCAGTTTCTTCAGTTTTAATCTACAGGTCATAACCAATAGATTGTGGTCAGAGTCCACATCTGCCCCTGGAAATGTCTTACAATTTAAAACCTGGTTTCTAAATCTCTGTCTTACCATTATATAATCTATCTGATACCTTTTAGTATCTCCAGGGTTCTTCCACGTATACAACCTTCTTTCATGATTCTTAAACCAAGTGTTAGCTATGATTAAGTTGTGCTCTGTACAAAATTCTACTAGGCGGCTTCCTCTTTCATTTCTTAGCCCCAATCCATATTCACCTACTATGTTTCCTTCTCTCCCTTTTCCTACACTCGAATTCCAGTCACCCATTACTATTAAATTTTCGTCTCCCTTCACTATCTGAATAATTTCTTTTATTTCATCGTACATTTCTTCAATTTCTTCGTCATCTGCAGAGCTAGTTGGCATATAAACTTGTACTACTGTAGTAGGTGTGGGCTTCGTATCTATCTTGGCCACAATAATGCGTTCACTATGCTGTTTGTAGTAGCTTACCCGCATTCCTATTTTCCTATTCATTATTAAACCTACTCCTGCATTACCCCTATTTGATTTTGTGTTTATAACCCTGTAATCACCTGACCAGAAGTCTTGTTCCTCCTGCCACCGAACTTCACTAATTCCCACTATATCTAACTTTAACCTATCCATTTCCCTTTTTAAATTTTCTAACCTACCTGCCCGATTAAGGGATCTGACATTCCACGCTCCGATCCGTAGAACGCCAGTTTTCTTTCTCCTGATAACGACATCCTCCTGAGTAGTCCCCGCCCGGAGATCCGAATGGGGGACTATTTTACCTCCGGAATATTTTACCCAAGAGGATGCCATCATCATTTAATCATACAGTAAAGCTGCATGTCCTCGGGAAAAATTACGGCTGTAGTTTCCCCTTGCTTTCAGCCGTTCGCAGTACCAGCACAGCAACGCCGTTTTGGTTAATGTTGCAAGGCCAGATCAGTCAATCATCCAGACTGTTGCCCCTGCAACTACTGAAAAGGCTGCTGCCCCTCTTCAGGAACCACACGTTTGTCTGGCCTCTCAACAGATACCCCTCCGTTGTGGTTGCACCTACGGTACGGCCATCTGTATCGCTGAGGCACGCAATATCCCGACATCAGACTGACTGCTACATAGCTGAACTGTTATATACTATGCACTCTGATGCCATCAATAAGCTTTATCTTCTGTTTCTTAGACCAACCATAGAAGAATGTCAAAAGGTCAATAAATGATTCCAATCAAGTACAGAACAGAGAGTTCAAAGCAACTGCAAGCCTTAGTTCTTCTTATTATAGGTCTTACAAGGCGGATTGTTGTCCCCAGTTACAAGGGGGATTTGCTAACGGTAGACGTTAGAAATACAAATCCCTAATATCCTTGACCATGAAGTAGAGGTTTAATTGGTAAAAATGATGAAAGAACATAAAATTAACGCAGAAAGCGAAAAATTTTTTCGCAGTACATCCGAAAATGTTCTGCTTTGCTCAGCAGAGGAACGCCAGAGGCGTCTACCGAATTAGGTCAAGACTTTGCAAAAGTGTACCTAATTTGTCCAGAACAGTGTTAGAAGCTGGTGGAAGAAATTGTAATCCCGCTAGCTCAGGAATTTCAATTACCTGACACAAAAATAACAAAAATTGACTTTCATTGGTCAAAATTAACTATAGCTCAGTAGAAAAATGTCGACAGTACAGTAGAACTTCGGCAAGAGATCGCATCATATAAAGATGCTAGTTCCCAAAATGCATTTCAGGAGCTTTCAGTTTGCAATGACGTTTTTGGTGTTACCTTGGTGAAATGCTGGGGCCGAAAGAGCATTTAGCCTGCTAAACAATGTGGAAACCTCCCTCAGGAATAGACTGAAAACCAATATATAAGCGCACTTCTCACTGTGCGGCCTGGATTTAGCTGTGTGAACAAATGCTGTCATGATTACGTCTTACCAGAACATGCTTTGAAGCAAATTGGCAGAATGGCTGCTTATCGAGGAGACCAACAATCCAGCACTTCAACTGAAGAAGAGGCAGAGGACGGTCTGGATGAACTGTTATTTTTTTTAATCAACATGGGTGAGTAAAATATCTTAAAGTTTGTGCATCTTCACGTTTTCGTGGCGCAATGACTGCCCATTAAATTTTGTGGGTTCTGCACATAATTTCTACTAATATTTCGGTTATATACTGTCCATTCATCTGAATCTGAATGCGTGTGACTGCACGCCAGAAATTTAGTTCAGCGTATTTGAATTTGCTTGTTACTGTTTCTTTAAAATGTGATGTAGTTACATACTAATACATATTTTATATTTTGGCCGAGTTCGGAGGATTTTTAAAAGCTTGTCCGTCTCGTAAACTAGGTATTAATATAATGTTAGAAATAAATTTTAATTTCGTCTTTTTATTTGCAAGAAAATACAAGATATCTGATTTTGACGGATTTTGGGGGATTTTTAAATGTTGGCTCGTTGTGTAAACAAAATAATGAGTGTAATGTTTTAAAATAAGTTTTATGTTTTCTTTATTTTTGCAAGAAAGTATGAAGATACTTCATTTTGACTGATTTTGTGGTGTAGGTTTGACGGAAAAAATAATCACGTGTTGGCCACACTTCCACGGTGGCGTTGGACAGAATTCTGGTGAATTTTTGTGATACTTAGTGCTAGTGTGACATCACTAACCCACCTCACATTTCATATGAACTTCTGCGCTCCGGCATTTTTTCGCGTGTATCAAGACCCTTCCGTTTGAAGCGACGCCGGGCACGAGGGATGACGTCTGAGAGCGCAGCTTTTGCAACGTTACAGAGTAAGGTTGTCTTTGAGTCTAATTTCAAATTTCTGTGTCGCAATTTGGAACATTGATTCTGTTATTTCGTCTTCATGCATAGTATGTGGCCGAAGAAAACGCAACACCCCTGCCATTTTGATAACCCATATAGGCCGATTTTTTTCATCGCAGATTTCAGAATTGTGGAAACTCATGGTACAGTGAGAAACACAGTTTCTAAAGTGCGCGTCATTTACGACGGCGGCCCAGTTTAGGTTCGTTCTGCGCATCTGACGTCACAAAACACAGTCAACCAATAAACAAAGAACGACGTTGCCAGAGCTCGACTGCAGTGCAGATCACAGACGAGTGTCTTCAGTTTTAGAAACAAAGTAATTGAACAAAAGCAATGTCTTGATAGCAGACTTTCTTTTATAGAAAGTTGGAAAAAGCATTCTTTTAAAGTCCTCCAGGTAAGCTGTTGAATGATGAGCCGCATTAGTGTAATGGTTAAACTTGTAGGATGCTAAGCGAAATTTTATGAGTTCAAACCTTGTTCGGTGCTAATATTTTATTTATTTCATAACAATATCGAAGTGTCTTACTTCATGAATTTTATTCGTTTGAATGTAATTTTTTCAAATTTCTAGTGGCAACTAAAATCGACCATACGGAAAGCAGTCACTGTGGACTTTTACCTCTGCAAACTCTTCAAAATTTCGTGCAATGGTTTCCTACATTTAATGCTGCACAATAACTGCTTTGAACATCGAAACAAAATTAAGTCATTTATGGGGGGAAGCTATCAGTCAAGAAGATGTGCAAAAGACAAATTTTTGGGCCAAATAGTTTTTGTGAAATCTAATGATAAAGTGTGTCAAAGCAGTCGGAACACCATGTGTCTGCACAGGCGAGCAGTGCAGTGATGACAAAATCGCACACAGCGCGGAATGCGGGGAGCACGGCTCTGTAGCAGCGAAAGGGTTAATGCGGTTTACTTCATAAACTGCGCGCTCCCCCCTAAACACAAGTTGGCGAACTACACTATGGCGCTACTTCTCTTGGCGCGTGCAACTGGCAACGCAGCAATGTCCCGCGTCTGAGGGGAGGGGGGGGGGGGGGGGGCGGCATGCGCGAACCGCCAGGATAAAAGAATTGAACTATACCTAAACATACGCGCCTAAACGTCAACACTAACAACGACCATCATCTTGTGAAATTTGACGTCAATCATTCTCTTTGACGCGTCAAACATCGTCTGTTTGACAAACACGTCAAACAAAGCCGCACACTGCCAAACATTTCACAGACCTAGTGAAGCTTGGCAAACTGTTTGACAGTTTAGACGGGCCTGCAGCGTGAAACAATCCTAAGCAAAGTCCGCGCCTCCTTTGTAAACGTGTCTCGTTTTCGGTGTGCGGCACAGGTTCGGTGCGGTGCGGCACGGTGACGACGCAGGCGACGCCGCTGGTGACGAACGGGCAGCGCACGACCCGCGGCCAGTGGCCGTGGCATGCGGCGCTCTACCAGTCCAAGAACATCGACCTCAGCTACAAGTGCGGCGGCTCCCTTATCAGCCGCAGCACCGTCGTCACAGGTAGGCCAAACGTTTGTAGCAGAAATTCAGAAAAAATACAGGCTCATTCAAAAAGAATACCACAACTTTAAAAATATAACATAATATAACCTTCTGTTATACATCATTACAAAGAGTATTTAAAAAGGTTTTTTTTTTCACTCAAAAACAAGTTCAGAGATGTTCAATATGGCCCCCTCCAGACACTCGAGCAATATCAACCCGATACTCCAACTCGTTCCACACTCTCTGTAGCATATCAGGCGTAACAGTTTGGATAGCTGCTGTTATTTCTCGTTTCAAATCATCAATGGTGCCACTGGGAGAGGTGGCCGAAACACCATATCCTTAACATACCCCCATAAGAAAAAATCGCAGGGGGTAAGATCAGGGCTTCTTGGAGGCCAGTGATGAAGTGCTCCGTCACGGGCTGCCTGGCGGCCGATCCATCGCCTCGGGTAGTTGACGTTCAGGTAGTTACTGACAGATAAGTGCCAATGTGGTGGCGCTCCATCCTGCTGAAATATCAATTGTTGTGCTTCTTGTTCGAGCTGAGAGAACAGCCAAACATCTCCAGATACTGCAGTCCAGTTACAGTAGCACCTTCGAAGAAAAAGGCACCAAAATCTTTATTGGCTGAAATGGCACAGAAAACGTTCACCTAAGGCAAGTCACGTTCATACTGAGTTGTTTCCCGCGGATTCTCAGTGCCCCATATACAGACATTGTGACGGTTGACTTTCCCGTTAGTGTGGAAAGCTGCTTCATCACTAAACACAATCTTTGAAACGAAAGATTCATCTGTTTCCATTTGAGCAAGGATAAAATCACAGAAATCGATTCTTTTAATCTTATCAGCTGCAGACAGTGCTTGAACCAAGACGATAAGATTTCATAACTAACCTTTTTCGTAGGACTCTCCATACAGTTGATTGTGGAATTTGCAGCTCTCTGCTAGCTCTGCGAGTCGATTTTCCTGGGCTGCGAACAAACGCTTGCTGGATGGGTGCTACATTTTCATCGCTCGTTCTCGGCCGTCCAGAACTTTTCCCTTTGCACAAACACCCATTCTCTGTAAACTGTTTATACCAACGTTTAATACACCACCTATCAGGAGGTTTAACTCCATACTACATTCGAAATGCACGCTGAACAACTGTCGTCGATTCACTTCTGCCGTACTCAATAACACAAAAAGCTTTCTGTTGAGCGGTCGCCATCTTAGCATCAACTGACGCTGACGCCTAGTCAACAGCGCCTCAAGCGAACAAATATACAACTAAATGAAACTTTATAGCTCCTTTAATTCGCCGACAGATAGTGCTTAGCTGTGCCTTTTGTCGTTGCAGAGTTTTAAATTCCTAAAGTTGTGGTATTCTTTTTGAATCACCCTGTATATTATATGCAGTATAACTGTTGCAAACTTTCAAAATACTCTTCACAGGCACTTACCCATTTTCCACCTTTGAAACCACTTCGAAAATGTCAGTCCCCGCTATGATATAATCAAATACTTAACGATTTCAGCGTCAGCTCCACTGTTTAATACTAACTAAATTTAAAGGAAGGGATTCAAGGCTTTCCTATTTTTAGTTAGCTGGTAAAATAACGTCGAGAAAAACTCACAAAATATTGTTTATAAACTGCACTATTGATGAAAGGAAACCAAAATGTGAACGAATATTCCCTGAGTGGGTTTCCAAGTTCTACAATGGATCGAAGGGTGACCTATGCCGTATCACATCTATAGGGTGTTACAAAAAGGTACGGCCAAACTTACAGGAAACATTCCTCACACACAAAGAAAGAAAATATGTTATGTCGACATGTGTCCGGAAACGCTTATTTTCCATGTTAGAGCTCATTTTATTACTTCAGATCACATTAATTATGGAATGGAAACACACAGCAACAGAACGTACCAGCGTGACTTCAAATACTTTGTTACAGGAAATGTTCAAAATGTCCTCCGTTAGCGAGGATACATGCATCCACCCTCCGTCGCATGGAATCCCTGATGCGCTGATACAATCCTGGAGAATGGCGTACTGTATCACAGCTGTCCAAAATACGACCACCAAGAGTCTCTGCATTTGGTACTGGGGTTGCGTAGACAAGAGCTTTCAAATGCCCCCATAAATGAAAGTCAAGAGGGTTGAGGTCAGAAGAGCGTAGAGGCCATGGAATTGTTCCGCCTCCACCAATCCATCGGTCATTGAAACAGTTGTTGAGAAGCATACGAACACTTCGACTGAAATGTGCAGGAGCTCCATCGTGCATGAACCACATGTTGTGTCGTACTTGTAAAGGCACATGTTCTAGCAGCACAGGTAGAGTATCCCATATGAAATCATGGCGGTGAATCGAGGAAGTATAGTACATACTGACGAAACTAAAATGAGGTCTAACATGGAAATTAATCGTTTCCGGACACATGTACACAGAACATCTCTTCTTTATTTGTGTTTGAGGAATGTTTCCTGAAAGTTTGACCATAACTTTTTGTAACACCCTGTATAATCTACGTTAAATCAAATTTCATAAAAGAGAAAACTGTCAAAAATGGTCTACAGTGACCCTCAATTATCTTTAATGACTTATTTAACTTGTAAATTACAGTGGCTGATGTGGCTTCTCAATAATTATATAACAGAAAAATCATCGCGTTTCAGATTTTAACTCCTCGTAGCAAACGTGAATACCACGAAGTTTAATTGACGATCGACCTAGTATTACGGAAAAAGGGGTGTAACAGATGAGACTTCTGCAGTGCTGAGTAAAGCCTTATGCGGTATCGCGTGCGTTCATTACGTTGTCTGTGGTTGGTCAGCGTCAGGGGGCGGCGGGCGGTGCAGCTTCACACGCCTCGCCGTCTCGGAAGCAGCTCCTCTCTAACCTCTCTTGACTACAATTTACCGAAGCTGGTTTAAGAAAAAGGTATCTGGCTGTGTTTTCAACTGACCAATCAGGGTCTCAATGTTAACCTTAAGCTCCGCCTACAAAAATTCTGTCTATCCAATGAGAAACTTTATACTTTTCCTGGTGGGTCAATGCTTTTAATGTTTGCAACATAACAGAGACGTGCATAGTCTCACGCTAAGACTTGCAGCTGGTGTGGCCCTTTTAGTGTTATTGTAAGATCTATACTGTTCTTCTGGAGGGCTCTATCTTTTAACATGGGCTGAGGGTGGTCTTGCCACTCGGGTGGAGACTTGGGTGTCCGTCCCTTATCGTAGGGCCTTCCAGCTTAACACGGTTCTGCTTTCGGCTTCTGTTCTCGTTGCTCCCCTCGGAACTGCGTCTGTTTCATCGTGGGAAGATATGACATGCATTTAGGCGTTCTTGTGTGAGTCTGTGGTATTCCATTTGCTCACTCGTTGATCGTATTACTTTGGTTAATTTAATGTCAGGATTTATTCGGAGCTACGTGACATACTGCCGGATTTGCTGTCATGTCAGGGTTTTCATGGAAGGTGTTTGATTTGCCTGACACCTTACAACACTCTTCGTCAGAGGGAAAGTGTTCGCAGCCCACGAATTTTTATCCTTCTTTGGGATCAGGAAGAAGTCACACGGAGCCATGCCAGGTGAATAGGGTTGGTACAGTAACACTCGCACGTTTTCCTTCTCCAAGAAATATACTATTCAGGCAGCCGTGTGCACTGAGGCGTTGTAGCGATGCAGAAGAAAGTGGCCACTCTTCGCCTTTGGGTGCTGTGGTCTCCATGTGGCGATCACTTTCGGCAGGATTTCAGTTATGTACCAATCAGCATTGACTGTGCAACGTGTTTCAGAGATCACGGAGGAGAGATGACCCATCTTCCTGAAGAAAATGGCCACCATCATCTTTCCGTGCTCCCACTTCTCCGAACTTTCATGGATGGCTCCTCACCAGGAAAGCCCCATACCGAAGACTGCTTGTCCGTTTTGGTGTCGTAGTGGTACACCCTTTTTCGCCAACTGTGGTGATTCTGCGTCTTTCGACCCCCATTTGTCAAATTGTTCAGGATAAAATCACGTCTATCCATCGTTACGTAGTTTTCGGCTTGTCAGGGAATGTGGCACCTAGTGGTGAATGATTATCGTGAATGATTATCTGCGTTACAGTTGAACTAATATTTAACAGAGAAGTTGCAGCATTAGAAAATTGCAGCGAAATGCAGGAATATTTGCAGCGGATAGGCACTTGGTGCAGGGAGTGACAACTGACCCTTAACATTGCCAAATGTAATGTATTGCGAATACATAGAAAGAAGGATCCTTTATTGTATGATTATATGATAACGGAACAAACACTGGTAGTAGTTACTTCCGTAAAATATCTGGGAGTATGCGTACGGAACGATTTGAAGTGGAATGATCATGTAAAATTAATTGTTGGTAAGGAGGGTGCCAGGTTGTGATTCATTGGGAGAGTCTTTAAAAAATGTAGTCCATCAACAAAGGAGGTGGCTTACAAATCACTCGTTCGACCTATACTTGAATATTGCTCATCGGTGTGGGATCCGTACCAGATCGGGTTGACGGAGGAGATAGAGAAGATCCAAAGAAGAGCGGCGTGTTTCGTCACAGGGTTATTTGGTAAGCGTGATAGCGTTACGGAGATGTTTAGCAAACTCAAGTGGCAGACTCTGGAAGAGAGGCGCTCTGCATCACGGTGTAGCTTGCTCGCCAGGTTTCCAGAGGGTGCGTTTCTGGATGAGGTATCGAATATATTGCTTCCCCCTACTTATTACTCCCGAGGAGATCACGAATGTAAAATTAGAGAGATTCGAGCGAGCATGGATGCTAGGCTTTCCAGCAGTCGTTCTTCCCACGAACCATACACGACTGGAACAGGAAAGGGAGGTAATGACAGTGGCACGTAAAGTGCTCTCCGCCACACACCATTGGGTGCCTTGCGGAATATAGATGTAGATGTAGATAAGGATTTAGATGTTGAATATTTAGCGTCCCTTAAATGTCACAAAATATGAGATGAGGACCATCTTCGTTCATATTCCTCACACTTTCTTGGGTCGCTGCCGTTGCTGGGCGACCGGGATGAGACACATCTTCAACAGACTCTCGATCCCTTGAAAATTCACGAAATAAATTTTCAGTGGTTGTCCTAGAAGTGTCAGACTCACTAACAATAAGTACTAAGGAAGAATGGCATTATTCTGCATTTAACTTGTATTTGTAGTCATAATAAATCATTGCACGAGAATCACTGAGCGACAGATCTATCTTGCTCTCTGTCAGACCAAGCACTACTTGCGTCTTCCCTCACCTTTCGCAGCGTGGTTTGAAATCCAGTAGTGGGAGATCTGCCGCATGCTCTCTCCAAGGTCGAAAAACAACACTCTTTCAAACTGAAATAATCCCTTTGCCGTCAGACTTCCGGTTTAAGATCTGCCGAAAGCTTTCGGCAACAGCCCTCGTCGTAATACAGCCAGCGGTCAGTAGAGTCTAGATAGCGTTCAGGTCCCTATTACCCAAGCGAAATGAATACCTGGGCAGCGAGGCAGCAAAGTCATTTTCACGTCCGATAAACAAGAAAGGAGATGCACGACGTCTCCCTCGTCCGGCCACCCTGATTTAGAATTTCCGTGATTTCCCTAAATCGCTCCAGGCAAATGCCGTGATGGTTCCTTTCAAAGGGCACGGCCGACTTCCTTCCCCGTCCTTCCCTAATCCGATGAGACCGATGACCTCGCTGTTTGGTCTCTTCCCCCAAAACATCCAATCCAATCCAATTCAGTACGACGTCAGAAAGCAATATTTCCTATTTTCTTTATTTTCGTTGCGAATGCAGTTAATAATAAAACAGTAATTAATTAAAATGTCATGCCTGGTGCCGAGTTTTTCGGCTTGTGTTAAATGGTTCAAATGGCTCCGAGCACTATGGGACTTAACTGCTGAGGTCATTAGTCCCCTAGAACTTAGAACTACTTAAACCTAACTAACCTAAAGACATCACACACATCCATGTCCGAGGCAGGATTCGAAACTGCGACCGTAGCGGTCGCGCGGTTCCAGACTGTAGCGCCTAGAACCGTTTGGCCACACCGGCGGCTTGTGTTACTTCAAGGGGGTTGTCACTGAGAAAATGAATCAAAAAGGTTTGAAAGTAAGAGTAAAGTTTTTTGGAAGTCGGTAAGTGCTCTAATTCTCAAATACTAGATGAACATAGTCTCGATAATTTCCTTGTCGTGAGTTATGCTACCTCAAGGCACACAAAGTTCCTAACTTTAATACTTAATGAGTGTATTATAGCATCATTTTTAAATTTTTAAATTCAGTGAAGTACTGAAAAGCGAATTTTTACTGCCCTCAATAGAATAGAATAGACAAAGTACAGAATATACAACCTGAATAGACACACAGCACCTGGGATCAGGTCATCAGGTGACCGTTTAGCAGTTTATTAATATTCGTTCCATCAGAGAAAATTTGACTGACCAAGAATAAGGAGAAATTAATGGAATTTGCAAAGCTGAATAAGCCAAAAACATCCGCTGACCAAAGAAGCTATTGCGAACTTTATCCTACAGAATTGTCCGACCCTGGTAGCTCAGTGGTCAGCGCGACCGAATGTCATACCTAACAGCCCAGGTTCGATTCCCGGCTGGGTCGGAGATTTTCCCCGCTCAGGGACTGGTGTTGTGTTGTCCGTATCATCATCATTTCATCCCCATTGAGACGCAAGTGGCCGACGTGGTGTCAGCTCGAAAAATTTGAGCCAAGCGAACGGTCTACCCGATGGAAGGCCCTAGCCACATGGCATTTCCGTTTCCATCTTACAGAACTGGCCTCAAGCAGTGATTCATACCAAGTGGGTAGTCGAAGAAATGTAGATCCGTGAAGGATTGAAATAGGAACAAATTGAAGAAACAGCGATTTGTCACCACCACTCCATAATTTGAGTAACAGAATGGCGACGTTTCTTCCCTTGAATTCGCACAATTTACGCCATAATCGTGTTTCTAAAATAGTAGCTCTTTCCCTGTGACTTCATGGTATTTGCAGTCAACACATATATTGAACACACTTCCTTCTTCTCTTTGTTCATCTCCTCCACTCCCTCAGTCTGTCCATCCCAACCTCTATACATCTCAAACTGTCCCCAGCCATTCTCATTGGCACTTGTATCCTCTGAAATATTAAATAAAGCAGGACAATACTACTCCCAGAACATGCCTGCCATGCCGGGCAGCCTTCATGTCAGGGCCCAGAAAATTTGGGTTGATTTAGCTAACTGATACTGCCTCTATATAACATGCCTGTCGTCCAGGGCAGCCTATTCGCCAGGGGCTGAGAAAACACGTTTTACCCTGTCTCTACTCCTACTGGAGTTACGTACTTGTAAACACAACAGTGCTGATCCTTCTGAGGCCTGCTGTTTCTGTGACAAATTTGGTTGAAATCAATCTAGGGGTTTGCGAGGTAATCCTGGACACACAGTAAATTCTGCTTTATATACAGATCTATTGATGTCATTGCCCTGCTGAGTGTAGTCATTTGTTTATTAGTTAACTGTTCTTCATTATCTATTTATCTATCTATCTATCTATCTATCTATCTATCTATCTATCTATCTATCGCTTGAGCCTTGTCCTGCAGTTACGCAGGGTCAGCCATCGTTAATCGGATTTGGCATGTTAATGCTTAAGGGATGGCCGAATGCCCTTCCTGCCGCCACCACATACCCTCCGGGACGGAATTAGTGTACCCCAACTGTCTGCAGCGAGTGTAATCCATGGAATAGTGCAAAAGTGTTCAGATGTCTGCGAGCCGTGTAACTGAGGCAGACCATGGGGACCAGCCTGGTATTCACCTAGCTGGATGTGGAAAACCGCCTAAAAACCACATCCAGGCTGTCCAGCACAGCGGCCCTCGTCGTTAATCCGCCGGGCGGATTCAATCCGAGTCTGGCGCGCCTACCCGAGTCGAGGAAGCAGCGCGTTATCGCTCTTGTCTACGCTGGCGAGTACTTAACAGTTCTTCACTAACGTTTGGTAAAAGAAAGTCTAGAGACGCGGCATAACCCAGACATGACCAGCTCTGTGTAGTTCTGTGTGGCCACATACACACAAGTTCGAGCTATGCAGCTTCTGTTAGGCTTCTTAGCAACAAAGTAGAGAACGTACAACTAAGGCCCATTTCAGGCTAATGACTTAAGCATGAGGAAAAGAAGATATACCATAAGGATATGTCGACAGAGTTGCCAGTCTCAGTCTTGCTTCTGTGTTCTAAATTTCTCTTCGTAGGCTGAATGAGTCTAACATACAATGTCACATCCACGCTATGTGGACAGCGATAGAAGGTGCCGATCAGCCGGTGCCATCCTGCCCCGACCCCAGCTCCTGCCCATGTTGAGATACGCATGCGCGAACGAGACTTAGTCTGCACAGCACCTTCGGGAGAAAAGCGTTTTATGTGAATAAACCAGCTGATGTTCAAACCCGGGAGCAAGCAGCAGAGACTATAGGCGTTTTGCATAGAAAAAACATGAAATTGGATGACAGTAATTTCTTTGATCAGTAGCATACAAAACGTGGTCAGCTTGTTTCAGATCACACAATAATGAAGCATTTTATTGCCAGAATGTTGCTGTGTCATTCCAGGCTATAATACCAACGTCGAAATAATGCCCAGTGGACAAAGGGATGCAATACAACCCAAATCAACACAGTCGCAAAGATGATGTTACTGTTGCATAACTTAAAATTGTCCTGTCACGAGTTCTAAGACATAATTTCCAAGAATTATAATCTTCTTGATTAAAGTGAATTCAAATGAGAAATATCTACACTTAACTACAGATTAATACCGGGTGATCAAAAAGTCAGTATAAGTTTGAAAACTGAATAAATCACGGAATAATGTAGACAGAGAGGTACAAATTGACACACATGCTTGGAATGACGTAGGGTTTTATTAGAACCAAAAAAATACAAACCTTCAAATAATGTCCGACAGATGGCGCTTTATCTGATCAGAATAGCAATAATTTGCATAACAAAGTAAGACAAAGCAAAGATGATGTTCTTTACAGAAAATGCTCAATATGTCCACCACCATTCCTCAACAATAGCTGTAGTCGAGGGATAATGTTGTGAACAGCACTGTAAAGCATGTCCGGACTTATGGTGAGGCATTGGCGTCGGATGTTGTCTTTCAGCATCCCTAGAGATGTCGGTCAATCACGATACACTTGCGACTTCAGGAAACCCCAAAGCCAATAATCGCACGGACTGAGGTCTGGGGACCTGGGAGGCCAAACATGACGAAAGTGGCGGCTGAGCACACGATCATCACCAAACGACGCGCAAGAGATCTTTCACGCGTCTACCAGTACTTTTTTTTGTAACAAAACCCCATGTCATTCCAAGCATGTGTGTCAATTTTTACCTCTCTACCTTCATTATTCCGTGATTTATTAAGTTTTCAAATTTATACTGACTTTTTGATCACCCGGTATTTCTTTACAGGTCTAACTGAAGTTATTCAATATATTTTCGTTTTCTGTCCCAGAAGAACAGATAATTGTTTCTTTTGAAATTTCCTGGCAGATTAAAACTCTGTGCAAGGGTCCCAAGTTCGAGTCTTGGCCAGTCACACAGTTTAAATTTGCCAGGAAGTGAAATTTTCATTCTGAAACATCCCCCAGGCTGTGACAAACCCATGTCTGCCCAATATCCTCTCTTCCAGGAGTGCTACTTCTGCAGGAGAGTTTCTGTGAAGTTTGGAAGGTAGGAGACAAAGTTGTGGGGGCGGGTCGTGAGTCGTGCTTGGGTAGCTCAGTCAGCCTTCAGCGGCGCAGCGGTTCGGACGGTATTTACGTCCTTGCCGCACATGTGCGCGAGAGGTGTTTACGTTAAGAGTGTAGCGGTGTGCCGTGATAATACATACAACAAATCATGGTCTTTTCGTTCCGCAAATCGACGCTGAAATTTAGTTTTGTTAACGAATATGCTCGACCGAAGGCATACAAGTTAGACTTATTTACGGGACGAAGTAAAAATCGAACCTGACGTTCTAGTTGGAATACACTTATCTATAGTCAGCAGCGTGGTCTATGTCAAGCTCATCAATGAAGCGGCATGTGACGAAATACTACTCCGACACCGACAAGGACTTCGTTTCTGTCATTCTGACGGGAATGTTGGAACGGTTACAGTTGAACACGCCGGCATGGGACTATGATGGATCCGCGTCTTTGAGCTTCCATTCGAAGTGCCAGAAGAATTGGTGACGGACGCCCTGCGTCATTACGGAACGGTCCTATCCCATGTGGCTGAAAAATGGGCGAGTTTCAAAGCGTATCCTGTCCTCAATGGCGTCAGAAAAGTACGGATCGAACTACGAAAACATATTGCGTTATACTTCTAGACCGCTGGTTGTAGGGCGATTGTCATCTACGACGGAAAACCAAGGACGTGCTCTGGGTGTGAGAAGTAGGGACACGTACGTTCTGAGTGTATTCAACGAAGGTTGTTGCAGCTGCCAAGGGGTGATTCACCCCTCACACCGCATCTGACTGTTCTCTCCATGACCTATGTCACAACATTAGGCGATGACGTAGGCCGCGAGACAGAAACGTACCGGAACGTACAGACAGAGGCAGAACGTGGTGAGCCACGGAAAGACGACGTTGCGCTGGACCGCCTGGAGCAGTCACAGGACGCCCTCTCTTCGGTGACGCTCGCAGCCACTTCAGACACTTACAGACGTCGATAATTCGACGGCGCACGATTCCCACGTCCCCCCCGACCAACCAGAGGCCGCCTCATGGTGGAGGACGACCAATATGATCTAGCAGGCAATTCTGAGTCTTTTTGAGTACAGAGCAGACGACTGTGGATACAGAAGAACTGACTAGCGTCGATGCAAGGGTAGGTGGCGGGACGGCGACACGACCCTCCGATGACGATACTCCAGAAACAGCGGAGGAGTTCGATCGACGGCAACAGGTTACTGAGGAGGCTACAGCGCCTGCAACGCACGACAACGATGGGATGGTCAGAGGACCACCCCCTGGAGGAACAGATGATGCTGGAGGAACTGCCCCCATACACTCTCCCGATGTAAGACTGGAAGAGTGCACGGAATAACGGCAGACCATTATAGAGGACGGCGGGGGAATTTAGAAAGAAAGCAGCCTGTGTATGAAGAATTAGCGACCGTAAGGTGCCTGTCTATCTTGACACCCGTGGAACAAGCTTATCGAATAGGGTCTGTTAACATCAATAGCATTGGGACGCCGGTCAAAACCATGATGCTCAGTGACATGATAAAGGCTCCAGATTTAGACGTAGCGCTATTACAGGGTGCTCTCCCCCTCGAACTTTTACGGTTACGGTATTTACTGTTTCCCGTGCGACAAGAGAGACGTTGCCACTGATATACTATTGAAGGAAGGGATACGTGCAGACGACGTAGAGTATTTGCCTTCTGCCCGTGGTGCGGTCGTGACCATAGGTGAAATACGTTTGATCAATATATACCACCGTCAGCCTCGGATAAGAGAAGGGACAGAGCCGATTGTTACGCCCATGAGATTACACCGTTGTTCCGGGGACGATACGATGCTTGCATACTCGCCGGAGATTTTAATTGTGTGCTCGACAGAAAAGTCCAACATCCTAACCAAACTCCTAGCCAAGAACTTCCGGAGCTGGTCAACGGGATGGAATTAGTTTGTACATGGGACCTGAAGTATGGCAACCAACCAGGATATACCTTTTTTTACTAGCCATTCCGCGAGCCGTTTCGATCGGATCGACGTTTCAATGGCGTTAGCGACGTCGACGGTGGACGCAGAAATCTGGCTGACCGCGTTTACAGACCATGAGGAATATATTTGTACGGTTAACCTTGATGAACAGCAGGTATGGAGACGAAGGGGTAATTGGAAGATGAACGTCTCCCACCTGCGAGCTGCAGAATGCCGACGCATTGTGGAGGACGCGTCGCATAGCTGCCTCCGTCGACGAAATTCTTACAGGTTTTGTACTACAGTGGGGGATCGAGTACACGAAGCCAGCTTTACGGAGGAAGTTAAAAGGTTATGGGAAGGAGGTTTCTCAATGGCAGCGTACGACCACACTGAGTTTTACTTTATGGCTCTCCGGGAACTGTTAGCTCAACGACCTACACCAGATCGCCAGACGTTCGTCCACCGAGTCAAGGCAAAGATGGTACAACTAGCGACGCTAAGGATGGCGGGTAACATGATACCCGCGAGTTCGAAAGATTGCCTGCCCAACGAGGTTTCCTCGACGCATTATGTGATAAAGGAAAGAAAAAGGAGACGAAGGACGTTAATTCATGAGATTGATCCCGGCGATGGCCGTCGCTTTTCAACACAAAGGGGAATAGCACAGTCGTTCACGCATCATTTGAGCAGATTCTGTGACAGCGATGGGGAGGGACAAAAGGAGCCGAATAACGTCGTGGAAAAGATTCCAGACGCGAAGCGTGTGAACGGGGAAGCGGACGTGTTACCTGAAATTACGTCTGAACCTATTGAACGTACTGGATTAATGGCGATACTTGCAAGATGGACACACAGAACTGTTGCGGCTACGAAAATACAAGGACTGCTATGGCAATTTCCTGGGCACGGTTCTTGCGGACCCGCCATGTACTTGGGGTGTGCCGGGTGCGCACAGATGAAACCGACCAAGTAAAGTGATCAACTAAGGAAAACTACACGAGTATGCGAACCAGGAAGAACTAACACTCGGACAGTTAGCAATGGAATGTTTCTTAGAATTTTGTTTTAGTATCTATAAATACTATTTTTAAAGGGTGCCAGAGGTGGCCCCACTTTGACTTTGTTGTTATTTCATGCTGCACGGTAGGACGGCAGCGAGGTTGCTTCCTGGAAAGTTATAAATTATCAGAACGTACTATGGTCTTGTGAATAATAAAGCTTTCTGTTTCTCCTACCTTCCTTTAAAAAAATGGTAGAGCACTGGCCCCGAAAGGCAAAGGTGACGAGTTCGAGACTCGGTCCGGCACACAGTATTAATCTGCTTGGCAGCAGAGGATGGCATTGAGTTTCGATCATCCGTTACGGCGCCTGCCATGACCACCAGCGGCGTAAGTCGGCCCCAAATAATGCACCCCAAAACGGCAGGGAACCTCCACCTTGCTGCACTCGCTGGACAGTGTGTCTACTTTTTTTAAAGGGTGCCAGAGGTGCCCCACTTTGACTTTGTTGTTATTTCATGCTGCACGGCAGGACGGCAGCGAGGTTGCTTCCTGGATCTGTCAAGCAGATTAATACTGCGCACACTCCACTGCAGAATGAAAATTTCATTCTGGAAACAACCTCCAGGCAGAGGCAAAGCTATGTCTCCGCAATATCCTTTCTTCCAGGAGTGCTAGTTTTACAGATTTCGTAGAAAAGCTACTGTGAAGTTTGGAAGGTAGGCGACGAGGTACTGACGGAAGTAAAGCTGCGAGGGCGAGTCGTGAATCGTGCTTGGGTAGCTCACTGGTTGGAGGGACACGTGGTGTTTTACCTACTGTCCAGCAAAGAAAGGAGCGAAAGAGTGTTTCGGACGTACCTCTCCGACAACTGTCACAAGCTACTACGCATCAACTATTACTATGATATATACGCAACTTTCTCAGAAGAACCGTCAGGTGAACTCCAATTTTCGATTATGCGATTCAGAACATGGAGAAACGAGAGAGGATCTGAGCTTTGAAAAACACGTACGATCAAATGACGAACATCACTTTCTGGTCTACACTTCGGTTTCTTCTAAAATGTCAAGGAACCTGTAATTAATTTTAGTTTGTTTTATTACTTTTAAATGTCAGTTGAAAACTAGGCTACTGAATATTAAAATTGCTACACCACGAAGATGATGTGCTACAGACGCGAAATTTAACCGATAGGAAGAAGATGCTGTGATATGCAAATGATTAGCTTTTCAGAGCATTCACACAAGGTTGGCGCCGGTGGCGACACCTACGACGTGCTGACATGAGGAAAGTTTCCAACCGATTTCTCATACACAAGCAGCAGATGGCTGGCGTTGCCTGGTGAAATGTTGCTGTGATGTCTCGTGTAAGGAGGAGAAATGAGTATCATCAAGTTTCCGACTTTGATAAAGGTCGGATTGTAGCCTATCGCTATTGCGGTTTATCGTGTCGCGATATTGCTGCTCGCGTTGGTCGAGATCCAGTGACTGTTACCAGAATCGGTGGGTTCAGGAGGGTAACACGGAACGCCGCGCTAGATCCCAACGGCCTCGTATCATTAGCAGTCGAGATGACAGGCATTTATCTCCATGGCTGTAACGGATCGTGCAGCCACGTCTCGATCCCTGAGTCAACAGATGGGGGCGTTTGCAAGACAACAACCATCTGCACGAACAGTTCGACAACGTTTGCGACAGTATGGACTATCAGCTCGGAGACCATGGCTGCTGTTACCCTTGACGCTGCATCACAGACAGGCAGCGCCTGCGATGGTTTACTCAACGACGTACCTGGGTGCACGAATGGCAAAACGTAATTTTTTCGGATGAATCCAGGTTCTGTTTACAGCATCATGACGGTCGCATCCGTGTTTGGCGACATCGCGGTGAACGCACGTTGGAAGTGTGTATTCGTCATCGGCATACTGGCGTATCACCCGGCGTAATGGTATGGCGTGACATTGGTTAGCCGTCTCGGTCACCTTTTGTTCGCATTGACGGCACTTTGAACAATGGCCGTTACATTTCAGATGTGTACGACCAGTGGCTCTACCCTTCATTCGATCCCTGCGGAACCCTACATTTCAGCAGGATAATGCACGACCGCATGTTGCAGGTCCTGTACGGGCCTTTCTGGATACAGAAAATGTTCCACTGCAGCCCTGACCAGCACATTCTCCAGATCTCTCACCAACTGAAAACGTCTGGTCAATGGTGGCCGAGCAACTGGCTCGAACAATACGCCAGTCACTACTCTTGATTACCTGTGGTATCGTGTTGAAGCTGCATGGGCAGCTGTTCCTGTACACGCCATCCAAGCTCTGTTTGACTCAATGCCCAGGCGTATCAAGGCCGTTATTACGGCCAGAGGTGGTTATTCTGGGTACTGATTTCTCAGGATCTATGCACCCAAATTGCTTGAAAATGTAATCATGTCAGTTGTAGTATAATATATTTGTGCAATGAATATCCGTTGATCATCTGTATTTCTTCTTGGTGTAGCAATTTTAATTGCCAGTAGTGTAGTAGCCACTATTTAAGTTCCAATCCTGGAATTTTTGCACCTAGCAACCCAACGGGCGCCCAAAGTAGGTGTGGTGTGCTGGGCGCCTGTTGGCGACAACATAACCCTGCACAAACTCTTCGCAGAACTGTCAAAATTCACGAATTATTTTAATTGTACTATGACAATAAGAGAAACCTCGTGACCTCGTTGTGACGATCTGTGTGTATCTGTCTCGTCCACAGCGGCGCACTGCGTCACTACGCGTCCCACAGACCGTCCTGTGGAGGCTGACAGCCTGCTAATCTTCGTGGGCAAGTACCATCTCAAGCTGTGGAGCGAGGGAGGCGTGCAGGACAAACAGGTGAGCTCCCTCTCCAGGAAAACTTTTATTTCTTTTACTTATGTATTTATTTACTTTTTCACTTGAACCATTTGCAGACATAGACAGACGGTTGCTTTCCTAGTATATGCTGTTGTATTTTCGACAGTAAGAAGGATTTTATAATATACACTCCTGGAAATTGAAATAAGAACACCATGAATTCATTGTCCCAGGAAGGGGAAACTTTATTGACACATTCCTGGGGTCAGATACATCACATGATCACACTGACAGAACCACAGGCACATAGACACAGGCAACAGAGCATGCACAATGTCGGCACTAGTACAGTGTATATCCACCTTTCACAGCAATGCAGGCTGCTATTCTCCCATGGAGACGATCGTAGAGATGCTGGATGCAGTCCTGTGGAACGGCTTGCCATGCCATTTCCACCAGGCGCCTCAGTTGGACCAGCGTTCGTGCTGGACGTGCAGACCGCCTGAGACGACGCTTCATCCAGTCCCAAACATGCTCAATGGGAGACAGATCCGGAGATCTTGCTGGCCAGGGTAGTTGACTTACACCTTCTAGAGCACGTTGGGTGGCACGGGATACATGCGGACGTGCATTGTCCTGTTGGAACAGCAAGTTCCCTTGCCAGTCTAGGAATGGTAGAACGATGGGTTCGATGACGGTTTGGATGTACCGTGCACTATTCAGTGTCCCCTCGACGATCACCAGAGGTGTACGGCCAGTGTAGGAGATCGCTCCCCACACCATGATGCCGGGTGTTGGCCCTATGTGCCTCGGTCGTATGCAGTCCTGATTGTGGCGCTCACCTGCACGGCGCCAAACACGCATACGACCATCATTGGCACCAAGGCAGAAGCGACTCTCATCGCTGAAGACGACACGTCTCCATTCGTCCCTCCATTCACGCCTGTCGCGACACCACTGGAGGCGGGCTGCACGATGTTGGGGCGTCAGCGGAAGACGGCCTAACGGTGTGCGGGACCGTAGCCCAGCTTCATGGAGACGGTTGCGAATGGTCCTCGCCGATACCCCAGGAGCAACAGTGTCCCTAATTTGCTGGGAAGTGGCGGTGCGGTCCCCTACGGAACTGCGTAGGATCCTACGGTCTTGGCGTGCATCCGTGCGTCGTTGCGGTCCCGTCCCAGGTCGACGGGCACGTGCACCTTCCGCCGACCACTGGCGACAACATCGATGTACTGTGGAGACCTCACGCCCCACGTGTTGAGCAATTCGGCGGTACGTCCACCCGGCCTCCCGCATGCCCACTATACGCCCTCGCTCAAAGTCCGTCAACTGCACATACGGTTCACGTCCACGCTGTCGCGGCATGCTACCAGTGTTAAAGACTGCGATGGAGCTCCGTATGCCACGGCAAACTGGCTGACACTGACGGCGGCGGTGCACAAATGCTGCGCAGCTAGCGCCATTCGACGGCCAACATCGCGGTTCCTGGTGTGTCCGCTGTGCCGTGCGTGTGATCATTGCTTGTAAAGCCCTCTCGCAGTGTCCGGAGCAAGTATGGTGGGTCTGACACACCGGTGTCTATGTGTTCTTTTTTCCATTTCCAGGAGTGTATAATGTTTTGACAATGTTGACTGAAATACTCTCTTTCAAATTCTGAAGGTGGCAGGGGTAAAATACAGGGAGCGAAAGGCTATTTACAGTTTTTACAGAAACCATATGGCAGTTATAAGAGTCGAGGGGCATGAAAGGAAAGCAGTGGTTGGGAAGGGAGTGAGACAGGGTTGTAGCCCATCCCTGATGTTATTCAATCTGTATATTGAGCAAGCAGTAAAGGACACAAAAGAAAAATTCGGAGTAGGTATTAAAATCCATGGAGAAGAAATAAAAACTTTGGGATTCGCCGATGACATTGTAATTCTGTCAGAAACAGCAAAGGGCCTGGAAGAGCAGTTGAACGGAATGGACAGTGTGTTGAAAGGAGGATATAAGATGAACATCAACAAAAGCAAAACGAGGATAATGGAATGTAGTCGAATTAAGTCGGGTGATGCTGAGGAAATTAGCTTGGGAAATGAGACACTTTTTTTAAAGTAGTAAAGGAGTTTTGCCGTTTGGGGAGCAAAATAACTGATGATGGTCGATGTAGAGAGGATATCAAATGTAGACTGGCAATGGCAAGGAAAGCGTTTCTAAAGAAGAGAAATCTGTTAACATCGAGTATAGATTTAAGTGTCAGGAAGTCGTTTCTGAAAGTATTTGTAAGGAACGTAGCCATGGAAGTGAAGCACTGACGATAACTAGTTTGGACAAGAGGGGAATAGAAGCTTTCGAAATGTGGTTCTACAGAAGAATGCTGAAGAGCGTATTGGGTAGGGGTATTGGGTAGGATTGGGTAGGATTGGGGAGAAGAGAAGTTTGTGGCACAACTTGACTAGAAGGTGGGATCAGTTGGTAGGACATGTTCTGAGGCATCAAGGGATCACCAATTTAGTATTGGAGGGCAGCGTGGAGGGTAAAAATCGTAGAGGGGGACCAAGAGATGAATACACTAAGCAGATTCAGAAGGAAGTAGGTTGCAGTAGGTACTGGGAGATGAAGAGGCTTGCACAGGATAGAGTAGCATGGAGACCTGCATCAAACCAGTCTCAGGACCGAAGATCACGACAACATAATGTTAGAACGATGTTTCAATCGCCAGCCGAGATTATAACTCCCTTTGCCTCTGTTAAAGATTATACAGGACTAAGAAAGTTCTGCGTTTACAGAATCTCTTGCCATTGTTGGAAAACCTATATTGTTCAGATGATTTGTACTGTTGACAAAAGATGTGCTGAGACGTAGTTGCCAGTCGCAGTTACTACAACCAGAGAAATCCATAGTCGCGGGAGCACTGTCTAGCCGAGAGACGGAGTTAGGATGCGCATAGAAAGAAGGCGAGCTACCTGTGCAGGGGAGCCCAGGCGAGGAGGCTCCACTCAATACGGGGAAATATCCCCTTCCTGTCCAGTGAGGCAGCATACAATCGCACTCGGGTGGCGCCTGCTGGCGAGCCGGAATGAACGAGACATTCGATGCCCGCTTTCTGCGCTCCGACTGCTGGCTCGCTGCTCTGACAGAATCGAGGCGCACGCCCTGCAATATTTGTCGAACGATTTTACAGAAACTAATAGGTTGAAAAAATTGATTATCACATTACTTACATTGTATGATCACATTACTTATTGTTGTAAATGTCGGCTTCATGGTGAAGTGCCCAAAATTTCGATAATGGCAATACTTGACGTGATATTCGCATCTAAGTACGATGCTGCGCGGAATTCGAAAAAGTTTGCAATGAAAAATATGGCTCGCTATGATTTTGCGTTTGGTGCATATTACACCACATGTCACTGCCAATGAAATTTAGCTAATATATTGAAATTTTCTTTGGACTTGTGAGGAGGTTTCTATCTGTCTCCAGTTTCGATAAAACTGAATTTATGTGACGCATTCACTTCGGACCGCACACGCACGGGAATGAAATATTCATAACATACAGTACATGATATCTCCTAAGCCGTCGGAGGTATCGATACGAGATTTTGGCAAGCGATAGCTTGATAAGAGGACAGTGTTTTGCTACATAGTTAACATAGGTACCTTTCTTATCTATGGCGAAATAGCAGAAGATACGCTTTCTACCATTTCTTATAGCAAACTGACACAATGAGATGTTCCGTAAGCTATTATCTACCCTAGCCACCTATTGCATTTTAATAAGAAACTCTGTTTCACGATTCTGCCACAATACGTATTGCAAGGTACGTTTGTGCAGTTTATACTGCATTTTACCCCAAAGCAAAATTCAACCTGTCAACAAAAGAAATGTAGCCATTCATCATAACTCATGATGTTTCTTCAAATGAGAAATAGTTAACAAGTTATATAAAAAAATAAATCGCCAATTCTGTTGCAATTTTGGCAGAATCCTGTAACCCATCGTATTTTTAATAGGGAACTACTGGAATGGAAGTTAACAAAAGAATTTTCTTCCAATTTTTCATCTGAGACATGTGAAAATAATTCGCAGCAAATAGTGTACAATATTTCTGTTCCTCTCTCTATTCAGAGTGAAGTGGTAAACTTCGCTCTCATAATTATATTTTAATGTGTTCAAGATAGATTACATAAATTTAAACATAGGGTGGTCCATTGATCGTGACTGGGCCAAATATCTCAAGAAATAAGCGTCAAACGAAAAAATTACTAACAACAAAACTTGTCTAGCTTGAAGGTGGAAACCAGATGGCGCTATGGCTGACCCGCTAAATAGCGATGCCATAAAAAAAAAATGTTCAACTGTGTGTGAAATCGTATAGAACTTAACTGCTACGGTCATCAGTCCCTAATCTTACATACTACTTAACCTAAATTATCCTAATGAGAAACACACACACCCATGCCCGAGAGAGGACTCGAACCTCCGCCGGGACCAGCCGCACAGCCCATGACTGCAGCGCCTAAGACCTCTCGGCTAATCCCGCGTGGCTCGCTGCCATAGGTCAAACGGATATCAACAGCGTTTTTTTTTTTTAAATAGGAACCCCCATTTTAATTACATATTCATGTAGTACGTAAAGAAATATGAATGATTTAATTGAACCACTTTTTTCGCTTTGTGATAGATGGCGCTGTAATAGTCACAAACATATGGCTCACAATTTTAGACGAACAGTTGTTAACAGGTAGGTTTTTTTTAATTAAAATACAGAACGTAGGTACGTTTGAACATTTTATTTCGGTTGTTCCAATGTGATACAAGTACCTTTGTGAACTTATCATTTCTTAGAACACATGCTGTTACAGCGTGATTACCTGTAAATCCCACATCATTGCAATAAATGCTCAAAAAGATGTCCGTCAACCTCAATGCATTTGGCAATACGTGTAACGACATTCCTCTCAACAGCGAATAGTCCGCCTTCCGTAATGTTCGCATATACATTGACAATTCGCTGACGCATGTTGTCGGGCGTCGTCGGTGGATCACGATAGCAAATATCTTTCAACTTTCCCCACAGAAAGAAATCCGGGGATGTCAGATCCGGTGAACGCGCGGGCCATGGTATAGTGCTTCGACGAGCAATCCACCTGTCATTAAATATGCTATTCAATACCGCTTCAACCGCACGCGAGCTATGTGCCGGACATCCATCATGTTGGAAGTAGATCGCCATTCTGTCATGCACTGAAACATCTTGTAGTAACATCGGTATAAAATTATGTAGGAACTCAGCATACATTGCACCATTTAGATTGCCATCGATAAAATGGGGGCCAATTATCCTTCCTTCCATAATGCCGCACCATACATTAACCCGCCAAGGTCGCTGATGTTCCACTTGTCGCAGCCATCGTGGATTTTTCTTTGCCCAATAGTGCATATTATGCCGGTTTACGCTACCTCTGTTGGTGAATGACGTTTCGTCGCTAAATAGAATGCGTGCAAAAAATCTGTCATCGTCCCGTAATTTCTCTTGTGCCTAGTGGCAGAACTGTACACGACGTTCAAAGTCGTCGCCATGCAATTCCTGGTGCATAGAAATATGGTACGGGTGCAATCGATGTTGATGTAACATTCTCAACACCCACGTTTTTGAGATTCCCGTTTCTCGCGCAATTTGTCTGCTGCTGATGTGAAGATTAGCCGCTACGGCAGCTAAAAACCTGCTTGGGCATCAGTTGTTGCAGATGGTGGTTGACGTTTCACATGTGGCTGAGCACTTCCTGTTTCCTTAAATAACATAACCCTCTACCCTGCGAACGGTCCGTACACTTGGATGATGTCGTCCAGGATACCGAGCAGCATACATAGCACACGCCCGTTGGCCATTTTGATCACAATAGCCTTACATCAACACGATATCGACCTTTTCCGCAATTGATAAACGGTTCAATTTAACACGGGTAATGTATCACACTCCGTGCGAGAACAGGAACGGAAATATGGTACTCTACTGACTGTACATTTCCATATGTCAAATCTAAATGGGGTGTAGAAAGAAAAAAGTCCTTCGATAAGTTTCAGTCCCAGCTGTTCATTATTAAAAAGATACTACGTTACAGGACTCCCATGAAATTGTAACAGAATTAGCGACTGAGTTGTTAAACTTTTTAGCAAAACATTGCCACTGATGACGCATTTCGGAAAGGGAGAAGGTTAACAAGTCAGGCCAAAATCATTCCTTTTGTTGCAATTTCAGAGTAACATTGTAAACCAGTGTGTTTTCAGTAACGAAAGTAAGGTACTGAAATGTAATAAATGACTCCTCCTGCATCATAAATCTCTAGAAACAGTAGTTTATTCTTGTTAAAATACAGTATAAATTGCGCACACTTAACTTGCTATCCGTATTGCAACAGAATGATGAAACAGAGTGTCTTATTAAAATGCAGTAGGTGACTACGGTAGCCAGTAGCTTTTGGAAAGAATCATTGTGTCGATTACACGTAAAACAAGGTAAGAAATTTCACGTTTGGTTTCCTACTAGCAAATTCCCTTTTCAATAGTTGTCTAAGACTCTTTAAAAAATTACAGCATTGAATTGAAAAAGTAAAAACCATAGCTTCCGCTGTATGGCCGTAGGTAAGAAAGCTCCTCATGTTAACCATATAGGAAAATACTGCCCTCTTTGCATGCTATAGCTTGCCAAAATCTCGTATCGATATCTCTAAGGGTCTAAGGAACACGAGGCACGTTACAAATGTTTCATTCCCATGCGTGTGCGGTCGGAAGCCAACGCGCTACATAAACTCCATTTTCTCGAGACTGAAGACAGATAAAGACCTCCTCCCAAGTGTAAAGGAAAATTCAATATCTTAGCTAAATTTCATTTCCACCAATATATAGTGTAACGTGCACCAGACGCAAACTCATAGCTACCCATGCCTTTCACTGCAAACTTTTTCGAATTCCGCGCAGCATCGTACTTAAATGGGAATATCACGTTAAGTATTACCATTATGGAAATTTTGGGCACTTCACAATGAAGGTAACATATAAAGCTATAAGTAATTTGAAAATCAATTTTTTACCGATTTTTTTCTGCACAATCGTGTGACAAAGACTACAGAACTAACGGAGTCCGCGTAACGTTCTACTCGTACTTTCATTACTGTACCTTGACTAGCAGACTCGCCAGCGTTCTCGGTGTGTAGTGAGGGGAGTCAGCATGCAGCTTACCGGTTATCTTTCTGTCCTCACCCGTGTGCAAGAAGAGACACAGGTTTGCGTATCACTATTAGGGTTGAAAGTGCACTGGTGGGTGTTATTATGGAAGAAACTGGGAACCATCTTTCACCTGATGCTAAAACCTGGTATTTGACTCACCATCAGAGGCACATACTCCCGTGACGGCTCATCACTTCTAGCACCTTTCACCACTATGGCGCTGTGTGTCCACATTGCGTTATGATGCACCAGTGTCAATTTCTCTCGCAGGCGCATCTGTGCCTTTGGCATGCAGTATATGGAGTATCTGAGCTAAATAACACGTTCTCGTAGAATCCGGGTAGTGATTGTAAAATAGTGTCAAATTACGTATTCACGTGGAATTCGAATTTGATTTAAGGAGTAATTGAGTATTTGAGCTAAATAACACGTTCTCGTAGAATCCGGGTAGTGATTGTAAAATAGTGTCAAATTAAGTATTCACGTGGAATTCGAATTTGATTGAAGGAGTAATCGAGCTTAAATGAGACGTTTATAAAGAATTTTAGGAGTTATTATAAAATGGAGTAATCGACCTTAAAGTACGTATTCACATGGAATCCGAAGAATGTCACTTCAATGGAGATTAAAGTGACTTCATAATAGAGTAGTCGGATTTAGGTGCAATTCAATGGAAAGCGACTTTCGTAATGGAGTAGGTGAATTTAAATAACATTTTCGCGTAGAATTCGAGGAACGTAAACTCAAACGAAATTGAACTATACACGAAACAGAGAATATGCAGAATGGATACACGATTGCATTCCATGCACCAAAATTTAGTGCACCATATTGAAATCAAGTAAACAGCTGTGAATGAACGCAAATAGCAACGGATATGTTTTGTTTACTTTCTTGGCTGTGCATTTTAGCTGCCGGTTTCAGTTACAAGTAAACACTTCCTTTCTGTGTTGTAAAGTTAGAAATATACATATAAACGGTAGTAGTATGAAAAACGACCACACGAGAAAGTAACGAACATTTCCTACAAACCAGCTGATAGCAGTACGAGAAAAAAAGTTCTTCGTGTAAACAGTAAAAGCTCATTAAACAGTAAAAATATTCTGCATGCAAATGAAGCAAAGCTACATCAACATCCGGAGGTTTCCAGTGGAGGTTCTCCTTTTCCTTTACAAAATTAAAAACAACTAGTTTGGCTTTTTCTTCACTAATGTACAAGGGTAATCCCAAAAGTAAGGTCTCCAATTTTTTATAAGTACATAGACCTCTTCATTTCTACAATGGTTTACAGCTTGAACATTTAGCTATTTTTCGACATAATCACCATTTCTGTCGATGCATTTTTGTAGACGCTATGGCAGTTTTTGTATGCCCATGTCATACCAGCAAGCTGCCATGCTGTTCAGAAAGTTATGAACCTCTTCTTTCACCTAGTCGTCGGAGCTGAATCGCTTTCTGACCAAATGTTCTTTTAACCTAGGGAACAGGTGATAGTCACTGGGCGCCAAGTCAGGACTATAGGGTGGGTGGGTGATTATGTTCCACTGAAACTGTTGCAGGACAGCAGCGGTTTGCCGAGCGATGTATGGGCGAGCGTTGTCATGGAGAATGTATACGCCCTTGCTCAACATTCCTCTTCTCCGGTTCTGAATTGCCCGTTTAAGTTTTTTCAGAGTCTCACAGCACCTGTCAGCGTTAATTGTGCTCCCAGAGATTCAGCTCCGACGACGAGGTGAAAGAAGAGGTTCATAAATTTCTGAACAGCATGGCGGCGAGCTGGTATGGCATGGGCATAAAAAAACTGCCACAGCGTCTACAAAAATGCATCGACAGAAATGATGGTTATGTCGAAAAATAGCTAATTTTTCAAGCTGTAAACTGATGTAAACCATTGTAGAAATAAACAGCTCTATGTACTTATAAAAAATAGAAGACCTTACTTTTAGGATTACCCTCGTATATAATACCTCATATTCAATTATGAGGAAACCAATTGGCGCACAGAACGGATGTTTTTCGTAGTTTATATTTTTATATCACAGCTCGATGATTAAATGTCTGGTTTCTCTATATTGGTCATAGTTACTGTAATACTTAATTTCCTAGTACTCTGCAGCATAAAATTTTAAGCGTTTGCAGTGAAAAATGTGGTCACGGGATACTTTACGTTTGGTTCATTTTAGATGATACGTTGCTGTGTACTGAATGTAGTTAACATATCGAAATTGTTTTTAAAGTGGGAAGGAAAGCCACATTCCGCTAAAGTATAAAGAAAACGGAAGTTAAAGTATACTATTTGAGTGAACTGCCTGACGGCGATACGTGCAAGTAGCCATGAGATCAGTCGTGAACAGTTCGTGCAAGTAAACGTACAGTTCTCAAATTAGTGATCGCGATTTGCTGCTGGAAGAATATGATGAA